>NC_091478.1:25147794-25290294 GCF_036971445.1 Narcine bancroftii
TTCCCACTCAATTTAGTGTCATCAGCAAACACCACACTCGGTCCCCTCTTCCAGATCATTTATGTATATCCTGAATAGTTACAGGCCCAGCACTGACCCATGCAGCACACCGCTCACCACCGATGGCCAATTTTCCAGTGGAGCAAGTTAAGGAGAGGAAGTGGGTTGACTCATTCCTTTGGCCTCAGCTGATGCCAGAATGCTTTCACCTGCCTTTTATTTTTGTTAATCTCACAGTTTCATGTTTCTTGCTTGGGCTTTCTCTCTGCATGCCTACCAACAAAGGACTTGCTTGAGATCTGCTTGAAAGAGGAACATTCCGAAGAATGATGGAGTTGTCATAAGTTGTCACTGAAGTTTTTGCATGTGTGTGGACTTGCTTTGCTCTAGCACTGCTGTCAACAGGGTGTGTTCCTGTCAGTCTCTCGGGGTGTATCTGCAAGAGGAACCTGCTGTCTTGCCACTGGGGCTCCACTATTGAGATCCTGTGCACCCATATAGTCACTTGGTGTCCAAGGGTTTTTCTCACCCACACCAGTCTGGTCCCAAACCCAACACCAATGCAGGTGGGGTGGCTAAAGCTTCAGTCCCACACCTCACCAGCATGGGGTGCTAAGGAGCACCGATCACCACCTCCATCTCGAATAGCTTGACTTGAGACTGATCTAATTTTGTGCCATCTTAGAGCCTAGGTTTGACAAAACTAATCAACTATTCCATTTCTTTCAGGTAATAACCACAAGGCACCGAATAAATTTAAACAAAGTTTAAAAACTGCAACCCAAGCATTAAAGCCAAAAGCAAATACATCGACCTTATCTACAGTGCTCTCCATAATGTTTGGGACAAAGACACTTTTTTCCTTTATTTGCCCCTGTGCGCCACAATTTTAAATTGTCTCTGGAGGGCATTGTATGTAGATCATTTTTTTACACCTCTATCAGGTCATCCCTCACTTCCTTTGCACCTGAGAAACAAACACCTCATCCAATATCTCCTCATGATTAAAGTCCTTCAATCCAGACAACATCTTAGTCAATCTCCTCTGCACCCACTCCAAAGCAGTCACATCCTTACTATAATGAGGTGACCAGAAATGCACACAATACTCCTCAAGTGCAGTCAAACCGGTGTATTGTAAGGGTGCAACATGATGTCCCAACTTTTAGATTCTATGTATCTGTACATTCTGCCTATCTATTAGACAATAAACTTTCATGAAATATATATGCCATGCTTGCCTTCTTCATAGAACCAGAACAACAGAACACTACAGCACGGAATCAGGCCCTTTGGCCAATCTAGTCTGTGCCAAACTATTATTACCATTGACCTACATCCAGATTAATATCCCTCCATACCCCTCTCATCCATGTACCTGTCCAAATCTTTCTTAAATGTCAAAATTGAGCTCACATTCATTTCAACTGGAAGCTCGTTCCACACTCCCCCTAATGTTCCCTTTAAACGTTTCCCCTTTTACGTTTAACCCACTAATTCTTGTCTCTGCTTGTATTTGCTCATTTAAACCCCTTATAATTACGTGCACCTCTAAATAAAATCTCCCTTCAAGCATACACTCCAGGAAATAAAGTCTAACCCATTTAACCTTTCCCTCTAACTCAGTTCCTCAAGTACCTGCAACATCCTTGAGAAAAGCCCTGTCTATTTCAGTGAGCTATGGACTTGAATCCCAAGGAACCTCAGTTCATCAACATTCAATCATGAGCTGATCCATTTTCCCACCCAGCCCCACTGCTCAGCCTTCTCACCATAACCTCTGATGCCCTGGCTAATCAAGAACCCATCAGTCTCTGCCTTAAATACACCCAATAACAGCCTCCACAACTGTCTGTGGCAACAAATTCCACAGATTTGGTGAAGAAATTCCTCTGCATCTCTGTTCTAACTGGATGCACTTTGATCCTGAAGTTGTGCCCTCTTGTCCTAAACTCTCCCACATGGGAAACAACCTTTCTTCATTTACTCTGTCCATGCCTTTCAACATTCAAAATGATTCAATGAAAAACATTAAAACATTAATTCTCTTAAATTCCAATGAGTACAGGCCAAGAGCTGTCAAATGCTTCTCATATGATAACCCTTTCATTCCCTGTATCATTTTTGTGAACCTCCTCCGATCCCTCTCTAATGTCAGTACATCCTTTCTTAAACGAGGAGCCCAAAATGGCTCACAATACTCCAAGTGAGGTCTCACCAGTGCATCCCTGCTGTTATGTTCTTCCTCTTGAAATGAATGCCAGAATTATATTTGCCTTCTTCATCAGCACCTCAACCTACAAGTTTACCTTCAGGGGATCCTGCTCAAGGACTCCCAAGTCCCTTTGCATCTGGGAATTTTCACTTTTCTCCCCATATAGAAAATAGTCTGCCCCTTTATTCCTTCTACCAAAGTGCATGACCGTACACTTTCCAACATTATATTTCATTTGCCACTTCTCAGCCCTTTCTCCTAATCTGACTAAGTCCTTCTGCAGCCCCCGTGGTTCCTCGACAATACCTGCTCCTCCACCTATATCTGAGGCTGATTCCTTTGAGATTCCAGGATGAACAACAGCTTATCCAGGGACTTTTTAGCCTTTCTCCAATTCATCTTGTTCAAATTTAGCACTAGTTTATACTTTCCTCTTCCATATTCTCACTGATTTTTTTCTGTTTCGTTATTACTGGAATTAGATACAAAATGTTTTTTCTAGTTCCTAGGATTTTCTGTGTTCTCAAAATTAATTCTCTGCTCTCATCCTCAAAAGAGACCAATGTTTAATTGATTCAATTTTTTATACTTGAAGAAGATTTTACTACTGACTTTTCACAACAATGGGGTTTTTTTTCTGAATTCTATTCCTGAAATTTTTGAACCTATCCCTTTGCTCCAAATTTATCAACTTGTGGAAATAGTTTTCCTTCAAGGGCCCTATCAAGACCCTTTAAGCCTTGATAAATGAGATCGCAGGAGCTCTTGTTCATCTAAATTTCAGGGAATAAAGTCCAAGGGTCAGCAAGAGACTTGGGTACCAAGCATCCCAATTTGGAATGGTTTGAATGGTCATTGTAATCAAGACCGACACATGAATATTGGGACCTTTCCCACCCACCCCACCCCCCCCACCACCACCAAGGTCTTGGGCAGAGGATGAAGGGAGGATGAAAGAGTCATAGATGCAAAAGCAGACTGACAGAAACACATTTAGAGAGAGGACAGTCATTGAGAGTTTCAATCTTTGAAGACAAGTTGTGTTGGGTGTTCCTTTTCATGTTGGGTGTTAGAGTTTTCTGGCTTTCAAACACTCCTGGATCTTTTGCACTTCATAATGGGCTGTGATGGGTGAGAAATGAGTCTGTTCCCACACCAAAGATTCGCAATCCATTTAATTCCACTTTCCATTGGGGAGGAGCACTAATAGCCCATGTCTCACTGCAAAAGGAAGGTTGTCCACATCCTGAGTGGGGTCTGGTTCCTTGCGCTGATTAAGATGTCAGAGTTTGTGTAGCTCCATTGTGTGTTCAAATCCCACAAGAGAGAGTGAGGATATTGATCTCAATTACCTTGGATACTCATGTCATCGTCAATACCGTGTAGTAGTTGGCCTTCCCACTCTTTTTTGGCCCAAAAATCACGACCACAGATCCTCATCCCAATTGCCCACCCATCTGAGATCCCGACCACCCAACCATCCAATCTTCTGAAGCCCTGGCCACCCACCCATCTGATCTCCTGATGCCCCAACCACCACCCCCCATCCAAGCTCCCAAAGCACTGGCCACTCACCCATCTGAGCTTCTGACGCCCCAGCTGGCCACCCATCCGAACTCCCAATTGTGGATCCTTGACCCGGCCACCTGCCCCTCCAAGGTCCTGACACCCTAACCAGCCATCCAAGCTCCCAATGTCTTGAATGACACAGGTCCTTACTGAGGTCAAAACTATGACCCATGTAAAAGTTGACATCCCCCCCCAACCCCAAAAAAGTGGTCCAAAAATTTTATTGATTACATATGATATTCCTGGGCAGTGGGAGATGGTCTGGTAACATGAAATGGTGAATCCGCCACAGACTGGGTCCAGATCCTCTGTATCTGAGGCAGAGCAAGCGTTGCCCCACAATTTCAGGTCCTGGGCCAAGTGACTCAATACCTCTGGAGCCATTTCACCCTCTACATCAGGAAATATGATGGGGCAGGCTTCTCCTGTCAGGATGCAAGCAGCTCCTGCAACATTCAACGCCACCCACCATTCTCAGCGTCCATTTCCTCTCCCACCAGCCCACCCTGGTTGAGCGAGCTCCTTCTCCACGTCAGTGCAGCTGTAGCGGGTACACACCGCTGCCAGTGAAAGCAATGAAGTGGAGGCCAAGCAGCTTCTGCTGGATGGGTGCTGCACAGAAGGTCTTGGTATCATCGACAGACTGAAAGAATGTGATATGCCTACAATGGGATATTTGAGGGGGATCATTGCCTCGAGTCTCGGGCTACACATTTCCCTCCTCCAGGGGCCTCTATTCTGACATTAGCATGAAAGGGGACCTGCCCTTAAAGGGGCAGGTTCATCTAAGCATCGCCATCCCTCTTCAGGTCAGGGAGAAGCTGTCGGATGATATCACAGAGGAATTGATAATGAAATTTTGACAATGGTTAATCCAATCCTTCCAATATGCCCAAGACAAAATAAATTCCCAGGATGTTTTAAAAGCCAGTGGACAAATCAGCCAACAAATGTTGAGATTTTTTTAAAGAAGATACATTGGGTTTTTTTTTCCTTTCATCATTTGGTTAATTTTCTTGTTATTTTCTTTGATGACTTTCAGGCAACCAGCCACGTCATAGCACAAAAGCATTAAAGCAGCGCTTCCTGAAAATCTTTCCCTGCTGTCGACCTAAGCTGGTTCCTTCACTCAGTGAATGCAAGTGGACCTTCTTTCTGTGTTTATCTCATGTAGAATGGTGACTGGAGTTGTGTGGCTTTTACTTCTCTCTCAACTTTCCCAGCGTCACAGACAACCATACACGTTTGTTGTCACACGTAACAAAAATGCAGCGATAGAGGTTGTTTTGCGAGCGGAGCAGTTAGACATCTCCTGCATAGTACAAAAAGTAAGACGCAATGCAGGAGTTTCAGGGAGATATTAGCTGGGAAGAAGCAAAGACAGCGAGGTTCCTTCAGGAGTCTGATAACAGTGGGAAAGGAAACGTCCTTAAATCTGGTGGTCCATGATCTCACACACACGAGTCTTCTTCCTGATGGGAAGGGGGGGGTGAAGAGAGTGTGGCCAGGGTGGGATAAGTCTTTGAGTATGTTGCCTGCTTTTCCAAGACAGCAGGAGCTATAGGCAGAGTCAATGGAGGGGACTGGGTGTGCGTGAGGGTCTGGGCCACGATCACAACTCTCCGCAGTTTCTTGCGGTCTTGGGCGGAGCAGTTCCCTTCCCACGCAGTGGTGCACCCTGACCAGATGTTTTCAATGGTGTATCTGTAGAAGTTGCTAAGGAACATAGGTAACTTATCATACCTCCTCAGGCTTCTGGGGAAGTGGAGGTTTTGCTGCTTCACTGTGCCACACTTGAATGATCAGCACTGACCCTTTAAGAACATTGCATAAAAATCAGAGCGACTAAGAATAAAATGTTCACATAGTTTACAGTAAGCACTTTAATTACTCTGTTCACAGGACAGGCCTACAGGGCTTTGAGTGCACTGTCCCCCTGTGGCATTTGCCAGAACTACATAATGTACAATCTTAACTGAATGAAACATAAAAGTCTGCAGATGCTGTGATTGCAGTAAAAACACACCGAAATGCTGGAGGAACCCAGCCGGTCTTTCAGCATCCTTAGGAGACAAAAGGCTATTTCATGTCAGACCTCCACCTGGAGGCCAGCTGCAAGAGCGGATCGAAAACTTAAAACTTACCTTTCTGACAGCAGTCCGAAAAGGCTGCTCCAGCCTTCATATCAAGAGGCACCTTGTAGCACCCTCCAGATCCAATGGAGTCGGGGGCGACTGATGCCGTAGCGTCACCCGTCATAAATATACGGCAGAGCAATGTCCGTGTTCCCTACCCATAATTCCTCACGCAGCTGGGACCACTCTGAGTAGGGAAGACGGCTATTGCTCTGCCACATTTTGAGCTGCAGAGAGTGGCCTCGAAGGCCGAAGTGGCCCGGTGTGGCTGCCACAGCCCGCATCAGCCCCCACTGACGGCTCCTGCTGCCCCGAGGACCCCCACTGACCCGCCGGCTCCCGCTAACAGCTCCCACTGCCCTGCCGCCCCCCCACCCACTAACGGCTCCTGCTGCCCCACCGCCCCCCCCCCACTGACGGCTCCTGCTGTCCCGACAGCTCCCACCCGCCGCCCCTGCCTTGAGGGGGTCATGGAGGGAGAAGAGTGAGTAGAGAGATGGGTCACGGACTGACGGCGTCAATCAGCCCACCCCTAACCAGCCACTAGCAGTGGCAGTACATTCAGGACAGGCCATGGCTCCATTGATTATCCTTCCTTGAGAAGGGTTGGAATTGGCGCCTCAGAGCCGGCCACGGCGCATTCAGAAAGGTACGTCTTTAGCCATAAGGATGAAGAACCTCCGCCTTTACAGACGGGTGTTTTCTCTGCTTGAAAGAGCCTAAGGGTTAATGTTCACAATATGGTCTCATCTACCATCTCAGACTGTAGGACACCAGTTTGAAGTGAGCAGGAAAGATCTGAGGGGCCAGTTCTTCACACAGAGAGTGGATGGTGTATGGAACGAGCTATCTGTGGAAGTAGTTAGAGGTGGTGACAATTACAATATTCAAAAGACATTTGGAGAGGTTCATGGACTGTAAAAACACACCAAAATACATTCATAGGAGACAAAGATATATTGCCAATGTTTCGGGCCTGAGGCCTTCTTCAAGGAATAAGCAGAATGAGCCAGAAGCAGGAAATCTCAGGAAGTCTCAAAATCCAGACAGCGCTGGCTGGGGGAGGAATCCAGAACAAAAGAAGGTGTTAATTGGATATGATAAAGGACTAGGTAAGATGGAAGAGAGAGATAGAGCTGGGGAAGGTGATGGGGGAAGAAGTGAGGTGGGGATGGGGGGAGGGAAGGTCTCGAGGGATATGGGCCAAATGCAGGCAAATGGGAGTAGCTCAGGTGCATTTGTTGGTCAGAATGGATGAGTTGGGCAAAATAATTTGTTAACGTGCTGCACCTCTAAACTATTAAATCATGAGAAATTACTAAGTTAAAACAATTGTAATAATACGTACATAAAGGGGAAAGAAGGAAGCCAGAGGTTTACAGGATAGGAGATGGAAGGTGAGAGAGGTGGGAGGGCAAGCTGTGAGGAAGTGTGGGGGTGGGGAAGAAAGGTTAGAGGGAAGCAAAGTCCAGGAGTGGGTCAAATAGCTTGATCCTCCAGCTGATCATTGCACAAGACGCCAGCCTGGACAGTCCTTGTGTTGGTTTGTTCATTTTGTTGCAAAACCACAGGTTGAAACCATATAACAATTACAGTACGGAAACAGGCCATATCAGCCCTTCTAGTCTGCGCCAATTTCCCAACCTAATCTTGCGTATTAATTAAATGCAGCAGACATTTGTTTAACAAATGAAAGGTAGAATAAGGATAAAAGACCTATTTGATTTAAAAAATATAAATTGTGTGGATTTCTTTTTCTCTATAAACACGGAGGGTTTTATGTTTGAACTTGTCGGCTGTTTAGAATTGTTTTGCATCATTTCAATTTTCAGTTGTGAATCCACTAAAGTCAATTGATCTGAAATGAAAGCAGGAAAGGCCAAAACCATTCAGTAGGACAGGCCGCATCCGTGGAGAGAGTGGCAGAGTCCTGACGAGGGTTCCTGCAGATCAGAAACAGACCTTTTGGCCCATCGTGCCTGTGCTGTCACCCATCTAAACCAATCCTGTTTACATCACTTGGCCCCTAGACTGGAGTTCATTCCAGATTACTGTTAAGTGATGCATTTTGGAAGGTTAAACTTGAAGGCAAAGTACATGGTCAATGGCAAAACTTTTAACAGTGTAGAAGAACAGAGGGACCTAGATCTCTCAAGGTTGCCACACAGGTTGATAGGGTAGTTAGGGCTTATGGTATGTTGGCCTTCAATAGTCAGGGGATTGAGTTCAAGAGCCCTGAGGTAATGTTGCAGCTCTATAAAACTCTGGTTAGACCACACTTGGAATATTGTGTTCAGTTCTGGTTGCCTCATTACAGGAATTATATGGTAGCTATGGAGAGGGGGCAGATGAGATTGGACAGGATGTTGCCTGGAGTAGAAAATATGTTTGATGAGGCAAAATTAGCAGAACTAGGGTCTTTCTCCTTGGAGAGATCACTTAATAGAGGTCCTCAAGATTATGAAAGGCACAAATAGCACCTTTTTCCCCAGGGTGAGAGTAGCAAACACCAGATGGCATCTGTAAAAAGGAAGGGGAGGAAGGTTTGTGGGAGATATCAGGGGTACTTTTTTTTTATACATAGTGGGTACCTGGAATGCATTGCCAGGGATGGTGGTGGAAGCTGGCACAATAGGGACATTTAAAAGACTATTAGACAGGATGAAAGAAATATAAAGGATTATGAGGTAGGGAAGGTTTTGGTTTTTGAGCAGGCTTACAGAGGATGGCACATCGTGGGCTGAAGGGCCTGTACTATGCTGCAATGTTCTATATTCTATCATTGGTGCTCAACCAGATGGTTGTTGAATGTGGTTTCCCTGCCTTCACCACCCCCTCAGCCAGTGCGTTCCAGATTCTAACCACCTTCTGGAGGGAATATTGTTTCCTCAAGATTCCCTCCACACCTTCAAACTGTTCCCGCTGGTCTTGGAGGGGAAGGTTTCCTACCATCCACCTTATCCAAGCCTTGTGTGATCTTATGCACCATAATTTTGCACACCTCTGTTCCCCCACACCACCTCAGCTCCAGCCTCTCCAGTCTCTCCTCAGAGCCAGGATGTTCTATCCCTGGGGAACGTCCTGCTAAATCTCCTTGCACCCTCTCCTTCCTATAGAATGGGGGGGGGGGTGCATGGGGCTAGAGATGGAAAGGTTGGGGTTGTTCCCCTGGGGGAAGAAAATGTTAAAGGATATGTGACTATGTTCAAAATCAAGAGTGGTTTTTAGCAGAGAAGATGGGATGGTCAGTGACCAAGAGAAATGGAGTTAAGGTCATTAGTGTAGTAGAAGAGGGAGCAAGTTGTGAGTACATTTATACCAGTGATTTTCAAACTTCTTCTTCCCACTCACATACCCTATGCCATCGGTGTTCTATGATTGGTAAAGGATTACTTAAGGTGGTTTATGAGTGGGAAGGGAAGGTTGAGAATCACTGCTCTAGACCCAATTGTTACTGAAATATTTTGCTTCAGAAAAATTTTCATTGGCCCATTTCCTTTGGAGCTGTGAAACCCTGCACATAACGAGTCAATTAGGTACGATTAAAACAGTGGTTTTCAACTTTTTTCTTCCCATTCACATACCACCTTCCCTTACTAATCACAGAGAACCTATGGCATAGGGAATCCTTAAGGTGGTATGTGAGTGGAAAGAAAAAGGTTGAAAACCACTGATTTATACAGTGAGTCATTGCGATCTTCAGCATTTAATGTTCACAATGTGGCCTTGTCTACCATCTCAGACTGAAGGACATCGGTTTGAAATGAGCACGAATGATCTGAGGGTCCATTTCTTCACAGAGGGTGGTGAATGTGCAGAACGAGCTGTTGGGAGAAGTGGTTAGAAGTAGGGACAATTACAGATAGTCCCCAGCTTACAACCTATGTGGTTTACGACCATCTGTATATACGACCAGAAAAAAGCTATAATTCTTAAAAATAAAGAAATAATATATCTAAATATAAAAATGAAGCTTTTAAGGTGAAAGTAGGGGCCTATCTGTGGAAAATAACGCCTATAGAAAGGGTGGCCAACCTCTCACGAGAGCTAGCCTTGGTGGCCCCCACATTGTATATGACGAACGATAAAATGAATACAGTGAATTTCCGGCATGTCCATTTTGAGATATGACTGGTCGGTCAGAACGGAGCATGGTCATAAGTTGAGGACTACAGTTTTCAAACGATATTTGGGCAGGTTTGAAGACAGGAAAGGTTTCGAGGGATATGGGTTGGATGTAGGTGAATGAGGCTATCTCAGGTAGGAACATTGGTCAGCATGGATCAGTGGAGCCAAAGGGCCTGTTTCCGTGATGACTAACTCGATGACATTGAAATACGCTACCTGAAAAGGTGGTGGAGGGGGATTCAGTGGGAACCGTGGGGAGGGCATTGGTGGGGAGGGGGTTTGCCAGGAGAAAGGGGGTAGTTGGATCACAGAATTCCATGGAGAAAAAGACCATTCAGCCTTGGTGTCTGTGCTGGTCTTCAGAAGGAGTTATCCATTCAGTCCCTCTTCCCAAATCTCTCGAAGGGCTCGACATTGAGCTAGATTTGGTGATGAGAGATGCCTGCACCATGTTCAACTTCATTCACTGTCACATGCACAACGGTGCGGAGGTATTGTTGCTTTGCGAGCAGCCCAGTTAAACATCTCATACATAGTACACAGGTAAGACACAGTACAGAAGTGCAGAGATATGGAAAGAGATCAGTTGGGACAGAGCTAGAGCAACTTAACCTTTCTATTTTGGGATTAATTCAGGAGTCTGATAACCAGCTGGAAAGAAACTGTCCTTGAACTTGGTGGTGGGCGATCTCACACTCTTGAATCTCCTTCCTGATGGGATGAGGGGGTGGGTAGGAGGAGGAAGGTTGGTGAAGAGAGTGTGGTTGGGGTGAGGTGAGTTTTTTAATGTGTTGGCTGCCCTTCCAAGGCAGCGGGAGTTATACTGAGTTGATAGTTGGGGGGGGGGGGGGGGGGGGTTGAATCTTGTGCATGTGGATCTGAGCTGGCTTCACAGCCATTGAGATTGCCAAAGAAATAGGGGCAAACTGGTCTCAAGTGGACATTGCATGTCCAATAGCCGGTCAGCTCCTAGAGATGACATTGCTTTCTGAGAGATTGATCATCTTTCATTTTACACAATGTGTGTGAGTGGGAGAAGAGGTAGCTCTTTTAGGTCAAACGCAAAATACCCTATCCCATCACATCCATTCCTCCTTTTCCCATTCACTTTCCCCCACTCCATCCTGTTCACCTTCCCTCACTCTCCACCCATCAGCAGGCAGTTGAACTCCCCTTCCCTAATGCTATCCCCCTCCTTCACCTTTGTTCCCTGCAGACAGCATCGAGGATGAGTTTGAGCCTTCCACTGTGTGCCACCGGCCTGAGGGACTCGAGCAGCTTCAAGGGCAGACAAAGTTCACCAAGAAGGAGCTTCAGGTCCTCTACCGGGGGTTCAAAACCGTAAGTTGTCTCAGCGGCACAGGGAGGCAGTGACCTGCCCAGCTGCCCTCACTGAGGGGTAAGGTGGGGACAAACAGTAGTCTGCCAAGCCATCGGAAATGTAATCTTGTTCAGTTATCTATCGCTTGATTAGCTTAGAACTGCACCTCTCAATGTTCTACTGCATGAATGCATGGTCCACACAAGCACAGCGCACAGCCAGGATGAACAATCACTTTGCGTGTCGCCGATCGGAGTCATAAATGTCAGGTGAACTTTAAACACTGCAAACACTGGGGAACTGGTGCAGTGTACGGAAGTGCTGGAGAGACTCAGCAGGTCACACACTGTCCATAAAATTTACATTTATAAAATGTTATAAATTTAAATTTAGACATAGAACATGGCTGGGAAAAACCCATGCAGTCCCTGAGAGAACGTCCAAACACCTTACAGCCCAATCCCAATCACTTGTGCTGTAATGACATTGTGCTAACCCCGACACCAAACGAAACGTCCTGCCGGGAAGTAAAAGGCAGTCAACGTTTCGGGCCTGGGCCCTTCATCAGGAATCTGGAGAAAAAAGGCAGGAAGCTGAATTAAAAAGGTGGGAAGAACACAACTAACAGATCACAGGTGGATGCAGGTGGGCGTGTCAAAGAGGAAGGAGCTGAGAAGTGATGGAGGGGTCAGTAGTCTCTAAAAGGAGAAGGAAGGGAAAGGGGTGGGGAGTTAGAGGAAAAGCGACAGAGGGGTAGGGAAAGAGAGAGACTGGGAGGAGGGTATTAAGGGAAACTGGAGAACTTGATATCGATGTTGTCTGGTTGGAGAGTGCCATTTGAGTGTTTTTCTTCCAATTTGTGGGTGGCCTTGATATGGCAATGCACCTGGCCGTGGACAGACATATCAGTGTACAATGAAGTGCCAAACACTTCAATTCCATACACTGTTGCCACACTGACATGTCTGTCCATGGCCTCTTGCACTGCCAAATGCAGGCCATCGCAAATTGAATGAACAACGCTTTATATACTATTTGGGCAATCTCCAACCATTAACATCAACTTCCCCAATTTTTGTTAATCCCTCCCCTGTATCTACCTCCTTCCCTGCCCCTCTGTCTCCCTTCCTCCACCTCCCGACCCCCTTTGCTTTCTTCTCCTGAGAGCCACCCTTCTTAACCCTCGACCCGCTCCCCTATCACTTCTTTTTTTTTAAACTTTATTTAAAATTTTATGACATGAATAAAATAAAAATTACATTTAAAGAAATAATAAAAAAATAAGATAATAAAAATTAGAATACTACATCATTAAACTACACAAATTAACCCCCCCAATAATTATAACACAACATTAATCATCTCCCCTATCACTTCTCAGCTTCTTTCTCTCCTACCCTCCCACCTGCATCCACCTGTGACTTCTTACCCTCCTCCCCCTCCCCCCACCTTTTTATTCAGATACCTTCCTTTTTTTTCCATACTCCTGACGAAGGGCTCAGGCCCGAAACGTCGGCTGCCTTTTACTTCCTATGGATGCTGTATGACCTGCTGAGTTTCTCCAGAGCCTTTTTGTTGTGCTCTGTAAATATGTGGAGATGCTTCATCCCAGGAGCCAGCAGGATACAAAAACTGAACCCCGATAGGTCCCAGCAACCAAGGCCCAAGCACAGAATTCAAGTCAGCACTGAGCAGGGGTGGTCACACTCCTGGACTGCAGCAGATCTCAAATATCCACATCTCGGCAGACATCACTCAAAGAGGCGATCTGGTTGCTACCTCACTCCTGCTTGTGGGAGTTTGCAGTGACCAAACTTCACTATAAACAACTTCAACCTGGATTAAAATAAAAGCACAAGGCTGGAGAAACTCAGCAGGTCACTCTGCGTACTTTACAAAGCAAAGATAAAGATACATAGCCAACGTTTCGGGCTTGAGCCCTTCATCAAGGTATGGTGTCCGAACAAAATGGTAGGGGAGGGGAGGAGCACTGTCCCACAGGCTGGAGGTAATGGGTGGATAAGGGAGGGAGGGCTCACCAGCAAACAGGGGGAGGTGTGATGGCTCTGGGAATGGAGAGGGGAGTGGAGAGCTGGAGGAAAGAAGACAAAGGGATGGAAAAGAGAGAGAGGAAGAATGACGTTGGTTAGCAGAAACCAGAGAAGTTGTCGTTATGCCATCTGGCTGGAAAGGGCCCAGACTGAAAATTAGGTTTTGCTCCTCCAATTTACGGGTGGTCTTGGTTTGACAGTACATGAGGCCATGGACAGACATGTCAGTGCAGGTAGCTTCTTCGGTAGCTATCCTCTAGGGTAACTTATAACCCAATGGATTTTCCGAAGCTCTGGAAACCCATGCCCCTGGCGTTCTGTTCCCGCACATGGTCACTCTTCCATCTAGTTTACTGCCTTTATTCTATCCCTCCCATCCCCTCTTCCCATCTGCTTCCATCTTCCCCATCATTCCATTCCCATCTGATTCCATGAGCCTTCATTCCACCCCCACCCACGCCCCTCCCCCACCCACACCCCTCCTCCATCAACTGCTACATATTGGAGATCCTTCTTCTGCCCTCTCAGTGCTGATGCAGGACCTCGATCTGAAACAGACCATCCCTTTGCCTCCACAGATGTTACTTCACCCACTTTCAGCTTTTCATCTTTATTCTAGATTCCAGCATCTCCATTTCTCTCTTCATTTCACCATTCCTCCCTCTCACTATCCCTCCCTCTTTTTATCCCTCCTTCTCTCCATCCCTCACTCTCTCTTCCTTCTTGCTATCCCTTTCTCCATTCCTCTCCCTCTTTCATTCCTCCCTCTCTCCATCTCTCCTCTATCCCTCCCTCTTCATCCCTCCCTCTTTCCATCCCTCCCTCTCTTCATACCTCCCTCTCTCCATTCTTCCCTCTTGCTATCCCTCCCTCTCTCCATCTCTCCTTCTCTCTATCCCTCCATCCCTCCCTCTTCATCCCTCCTTCTTTCCATCCCTCCCTCTTTCCATCCCTCCCTTTTTCCATCCCTCCCTCTCTCTGTTCCTCCCTCTCTCTGTTCCTCCCTCTCTCCAACCCTCCCTCACTCTATCCCTCTCTCAGTATCCCTTCCTCCCTCCCCTTTTACCTTCTCTCCATGGTAACTATCCATATATTTGCTGGGGCTGTTTTAGAGTCTGTGTTAAGGGTGAGATTTATTCCCATGATCCACACCTGCAGTAAAGAGGGCAAATGCAACTAAGGATGAGGCAGGTCATGTATTAGAGCACCAAATGATGCAAAGCCTCCATGATATTTTTTAAAGGTGAATTTTCATAAAATTAGCAGCCTTAAGTGCAGCCATTCTCAATCTTTTTTTATTGCCTCCTTAAATTTATGGGCCCCTTTCCCTGTGAAACAGTCAAGTTTAAATTTAAATTTTCAAATTTAGACATACAACACGGTAACAAGCCATTTAGGCCCTTGAGTCTGTGCCGCCCAATTTACACCCCATTAACCTACATCCCCAAGTATTTTTTGAACACTGGGAAGAAACCAGAGGCCCTGGGGAAAACCCATGCAGACATGGGGAGAATGTACAAACTCCTTACAGCGCGGGATTCAAGCCCCGGTCCCGATCACTGGCTCTGTAAAGGCATTACGCTAACTGCTATGCCAACCCTTTCTTCCGTACTTCTGCTGACTGCATAAAAAGTTTTAAAATATTTTATAATTTCAGTCTGTGCCCCCATTAAATGTGCTGTTGCCCCCATCAGAATGGCTGGTTTAGTATGTCCCACCACTTGAGCACATTTTGTGGTTTGTTCCTCATTTAATTCTGAGTTGAAAATGCAGGATTTTAGGCCACACTCACATCTGTTGTTCACAAGGAAGGTGAACACACGTAAAACTCAATGGAGTCCAATTTTTATTTTGTTTTATTTTAGACATACAGCACGGTAATAGGCCCGTAAACCCACACTGCCCAAATACACCCATATGACCAATTTGACCTTATAACCCCATACATCTTTGGAACGTGGGAGGGAACTGAAGGCACCCAGAGGAAACTCACACAGACATGGGGAGACAGGGTCAGCGGCAGGTCAAGCCTTAGCGGGGGCATTAGGGTAACCGCAGGGTGCACAATCTGACACTCGAAAACTCGCTCAACGGTGGGAGGGGGGGTGGTGGTGCCTACATGCCTACCATGAACCTCCTCCGTGCAGTGGCAATGCTCCCGCCGTCTTTCCGACGTAGCAGAGAAACACACTGCATATATTGACGCTAGATGCAAGTGGCGCTTGACGGACGCTAGTGACACTAGTGCTGCGGGTTGAGGCAGGGAGTCACCATATCTTATTTAGGGAGCAATGCCCTCGAATGCTCCCCCCCTCCCCCGGTGCCAACCCTGCAGGGAGAACATACAAACTCCTTACAGACAGTGGGAGATTCGAACCCATGTCACTGGTGCTGTAATAGTGCTGTGCTGTCCGCAACACTAACCATGCCGCTCTCGTGTATAAATGCCTTCATGCCACTGAACCCATTTTTGGTGTCAATATACCTCTTCCCTAATTCATGACCATGTTTAAAGAGCAGATGTTCCCACATCAGAATGGTGAATGTCGATCACACGCAATGCAAGCGTCATCCCATATTTCCTCCATGTTCACAGGAGTGCCCGAGTGGTGTGGTCAATGAAGAGACTTTTAAACAAATCTACTCCCAGTTCTTCCCTCAAGGAGGTGAGTGTGAATGCCATTCTACCACTTCTGCATCAGTTGGCCAAAGGGCTTTTTCACGTAATCTAAAAATTGTGGATTCAAATCCCACCGGGGAAATGTTAAAAAAGTGACTAAAAAACTGCTGGATTGAAAACAATCCCGACATTCATTTTCAGAAAGGAAACTGCTGACATACTTCACCTGGGACCTAACCACAACACGCTGCAAATACTCAGCAGGTCAGGCAGTATCTGTGGTGTGAGGGACAGAGTTAATGTTCTACACTGGTGATGTCATCAGAATTCATCCAGTAATACCTGTTTCCTGCCACATATGACTCATCATGGCTGACTCATAACTCACCTCAAGTGTGACCTTGTTGAAACACTTTGTGTTAGTTAGAGGACCTGCAGATGGAAAGCACTGGCTGTTTATCAGCCTTTTGCCTGAATGATCTTACTGAAATTGGACATCGTCTGAAGCATATAAACCAGTACTGTCCCTGCTTCACTCTGTACCTAACCCGTGCTGTCCCTGCTCTGGGATTGTGTGATGGGACAGTGTCGAGGGATCTTCATTCTGTATCTGACCCATGCTGTCCCTGCTCTGGGATTGTGTGATGGGACAGTGTCGAGGGAGCTTCATTCTGTATCTGACCCATGCTGTCCCTGCTCTGGGATTGTGTGATGGACAGTGTAGAGGGAGCTTCATTCTGTATCTAACCTGTACTGTCCCTGCTCTGGGATTGTGTGATGGGACAGTGTCGAGGGAGCTTCATTCTGTATCTGACCCATGCTGTCCCTGCTCTGGGATTGTGTGATGGACAGTGTCGAGAGAGCTTCACTCTGTATCTAATTTGTGGTGTCCCTGCTCTGGGATTGTGTGATGGGACAGTGTAGAGACAGCTATATCCACTATTTAACCTTTGCAGTCCCTCTACTGGGAGAGTGAGATGATATGGTAAAGAGAGAGAGTTTCTTCCATTATATATATATATATACCTTTTTTTGCTACTGCCTGACTATAATTAATGTGTTTTCCACTGTAGATTCCAGCATGTACGCACACTTCCTATTTAATGCTTTCGACACAGACCATAATGGCTCCGTAAGTTTTGAGGTAAGAGAATTCTCCTGGGAGTCAGGATGTCATGGAATATGAGGTGGTCAAATCCTGCTCAAGAAGTTGGGGGGAATTATAGCTGGGATTTCTCACCCTCCACTACTCATTCGTAGCTTGGTAGTGGAGAGGGTGGAGAGCACCAAGTTCCTCAGAGTGCCTATCCTGTGCACACAACATCTTCTCACTTGTCAGGAAGGCACAACAGCAACTACACTTCCTGAGAAGACTGAAGCGGGCAAGGCTCCTGGCCAGTGTTACAGCAACTTTCTACAGGAGCTCTATCGAGAGCACCCTATCTGGCTGCATTACAGTGTGGTTCGGTTGCTGTAGAGCATTGGATCAGAGGTCAATCCACAGGACTATAAGAATGATAGAGAGGATCATTGGGGTCTCCTTCCCACCCCCCCCCCCCCACCAACATCGACATGATTTATTAGGATTGTTGTTTAAAGAGGCCCCATAAAATCATTGAGGACCCTTACCACCTCACACGCAGTATCTTCCAGCTACACCATCGGGAAAGAGATACAGGAGGATCAGAGCCAGAACCACCAGGCTGAGGAATAGCTTCTTCCCATGGGCAGTGAGAACGCTGAACGACTGCTCAAACAACTCTCCGTGACTCTACCATTTATGAGGAATATTTATTATAAATATCTGTATTGATGTTCTGTACTTGCCTGTATGTGTGTTAAGTTTGTATGCGTGTTTGCACTGTTTTGCACCATGGACCAGAAATCGCTGCTTCGTTGTGTGGCACAGGTACAATTGGATGATAAATTGGAACTATGTAGTGTGCAACAGCTGTATTGCATAATATTTATCAAGGCTTCTGCCGATCCTTTAGGCTGAAGTTCATTGTCACATTCTACCCAGTACAGTGAGAAGGGTTCTTCACTTGAGCAGTTCAGCTAACTAAAGCAGCACAATTAATGTAGTGATTAGCACAACGCTATTACAGTGCCAGCAACTGGGATTCAAATTTGCCCGTAACCTGTGTGGGTTTCCTCTGGGTGCTCCAGTTCCTTCACACCCTTCAAAATGTACAGGGGTTGTAGGTTAATTGGGTGTAATTGGGCAACACAGGCTCATGGGCCGGAAGGATCCATTACCGAGCTGTTTGTCCAAATTGAACATTTAAATTTTAACTCAACTCCAACATGCATAAATATACAAACTGGAAGAGCAAGAGCAAGGTGTGTGTGCAGTGTTACAGGGAAAAGATCAGTTAGTACCTGGTGCAAGGGAATCATGTTGCAATATACAAACGTACAGACCATGCAGAATCCATAGGAAGTAAATGGTGACCAACATTTTGGGCCTGGGCCCTTCATCAATTTTAGGGCAAAACTGGTGGATACTCAAATAAAAAGGTGGGAGGAGGGAGGATGGGGCTGGGGGAGGAGCACAGTCTAAGAGGTTAGTAGATGCAGATGGGAGGGAAGAAGAGAAAGAAGCTGAGAAGTGATTGGAGGGGAAGGGGGAAGATGGCTAAGAAGGAAGGGAAGGAGTGGGAGGCTGGAGGAAGAGAGGCAAAGAAATAGGAAAGAGAGACTAGGGGAGGGGGGGTTTAATCGAAATAGGTAAAATCAATGTTAATGCCACCTGGTTGGAGAGTGTTTGGTTAGAGGGAAACATGTTGTGGGGGTTCATTTAGGAGGCTGATGGCTGAGGGGGAGAAACTATCTTTGAACCTGTTGGTGCATGATTTCACTCTCTTGATCCTTTTGCCCGATGGGAGGGTGTGTGTTCAGGATGGGCGGGTCCTTCAGAGTGGGAGGGGACCAGCAGAAAGCAGCGGGACAGAAGGGACATGAGGACACCATTTAGGGCTGTGACGTCAGACATTCTTTCTGTTGCCTGAGTAGTTCCAACTCTTCTCTCCCTCTGCCCCCAGAATTTTGTGACGGGCTTATCGGTCATCCTTCGCGGTTCTGTGGATGACAAACTGAACTGGGCATTCAATCTGTACGACTTAAATAAGGACGGCTGCATCACCAGAGAGGTAAATGTGAAGGACTTCAAGGCAATCATTGATGATGAACCTTTTCTGTGAGAGACGGAGAGGGAAGAAGGGGGGGAATGAGGGAGGGGGAGAGAGAGAGAGAGAAAATGAGTATGAGGGAGGGAGTGAAAGAGAGTGAGTGAGAGAGGGAAGGAGTGAGAGGGAGGAAGTGAAAGGGAGGAAGTGAAAGGGAAGAAGAGAGGGCAGGGTGAGAAAAGGAAAGAAAGATAGTGAGAGGGAGAGGGAGGAGGGGATCAGAAAGAAAGAAAGAGGGGGAAAGAAAGAAGGGAGAGTGGGAAAGGGAGTGGAAGAGAAGGGAGAGAAAAATGATGAGAAAGGGGGTGAGAGTGAGGGAGAGGAAGAGAGAGTGAGAAAGAGTGAGAGAGAGAGTGAGGGAGAGAGTTTAACAGCATGGAAGCAGGCCCTTCGGCCCAATGCTCCATGCTGACCATTTATACGAGCTACCTTTTTTGCTTGTGTTTGGTCCATATCCCTCCGAACCTTTCCTCTCCACATATTTGTCTAAATGTCTTTTAAACATTGTAATTGTTCCCCTTCTCTACCGCTTCCTCTGGCAGCTCGTTCTCTATACCCACCAGCCTCTGTGTGAAAAAGGTTCCCCTCAGGTTCCCTTTAAATCTGTCTCCTCTCACCTTAAATCTTTCCTCTCTGATTTTAAATTTCTCTACATTGGGTGGGGGGGGGGGGCAAAAAAACTCTTGCCTTATGTTCCCGATGACTTTATAAACCTCTGTAAAGTTCTCCCATTCAGTTCCCAGGGAATGTCCCAGCCCATCCAGCCACATAGGTATGTGTGAATCTTTTCTGCGCCTTATCCAGCTTATTGACATCTTTCCCATCACTGGGTGACCAGAAGGCCACTTAATATTCCAAATGTGATCTCACCAAAGTCTAGAGCACCTTTACCTGGATAACCCAACTCCTTTACTCAGTGCCCTGACCAATGAAGACAAGTGATGCATATGCCTGTCCACCTGTGTTAGTGTGCGTGCGAATCTGTGATAACAAGTAAGAGAATGTGAGAGGGAGAGTGGGAACGAGGGGTGTGAAGGAGAGAGGGAGGGTGAAAGAGAGAGAATGGGAGAGAGAATGGGAGAGAGATAGAGTGTGTGAGTAATAGGGTAAGAGAGAGTAAATGAGAGTGTAAATCTACAGCAAATATAAGAAGAAATAGAGAATGGAAAGAAAGTAAAGGAGGTGGGAGAAAGAAGGCAGAGAACAACAGGAGAAAGAAATAATCAAGTTAAAGACTGCTGTGATTGCAGTTTCCACAAGAATGCTGGAGAAACAGCAAGGCATGCAGCATTCTTTGTGAAGCAAAGATAAAGATACATCACCAACATTTCGGGCTTAAGCCCTTCATCAAGGTATGAGCAAAAAGCAGACAGGCACCTGGATAAAATAGTGGGGGGTGCTACAGTGGGAGGAGCACAAGATCACAAGAGAAAGGAAGAGAATCCGGCCATTTGGCCCATCGAGTCTGCTCCGTGAAACCTCACTGAGCTAAACTGTTCTCGCATCTAGTTCCAAGTTCCACCCTTGTCCCCATATCCCATGATACCCTTATCTAATTAGATACCTATCAATTTCCTCCTTCAACTCCCCCAATTATCCTGCTTCCACAGCTGGATGTGGCAGTGAATTCCACAAATCCACGACCCTCTGACTAAAGAAATTTCTCCTCATCTCTGTTGTAAATTAGTACTTTTTAATCCTGGAATCACTCAACAGGAGAAACATCTTATTGATATCTACTCCATCCAATCCATTCATTATTTGAAATGTTTCTATGAGATCCCCTCTCATTCTTCTATATTCTAATGAATAGAGTCAAAGAGCCGCTAAGGGTTCCGCATACGTTGGCCTTCTCATTCCAGAGCCACAGGAAAGAGGACATAGGTAGATAAGGATGGGAGGGCACAAGAGGAAAAAGCTGAGCAGTGGTAGGAGAAAGAAATAATGTCAAGGCATTTCAAGCCATTTGTCTGGACTCTGGTCCACATTGGGCTGCAATCTGGTAAAATCCTCCTTGTAAAATGATAGCGCTTATTTTTGCATCCCTCCATTCTCGCCCCTGCCCACCTCACCTCCAACTTTGGAACCCTCTGACATTGCCGCATTCACCCATTCTGGTATTTCCAGCAGCCTTGTTGTCTCTGCACACAACTGCAAGAGTTCTGCATTCCCGTCCTAATCTTCCCCTCCCTCAAGCTGAACACTGATGGGAGTTTGTACTGCCCTCCCGATATCTCGAAATGCTGTTCATGTATCCGAGGGTTATGTTACTCTGTGTGTGGAAAGGGAAGGGTTCAGTGCAACAAGGCTGGACTTCCACTGGAAAGATCTTTGTAAGGGGATAACACACTCTCAATCACAAAACACAGTATAATCAGTCACATCAAATTTAACACTACTGATACTAGCAACTGTGTACAGACTTATAACAACCAAAGATTACAATACGCTGTATCCCATAGGTGATCTTAGGGATTACTTAAGGTGGCATGTGAGTGCAAAAAAACAGGTTGAGAACCACTGGACTGTAAGGGTACCAGGTAAATGAAGGTTATTGTTGAGCACACATATTCTTTCAGTAGCAAAAATTTGCCCAAAAGATATCCTAGGAACAGTAATTCTCAAAGAATTTCCATCAGATTCTCCAACCTGCCATGAGAATGTCAAATGAGGTTGAGGAGCTGTCGATAAGGTGATATGAGAAGACTCAGGATTTACACTGTGGTCTTTTGCATTGATTTTTTTTCTAGGAAATGTTGGACATTATGAAATCGATTTACGATATGATGGGGAAATATACCTACCCGACAGTGAGGGAGGACTCTCCTCAGGAGCACGTGGAAACATTTTTCCAGGTAAACAGTAACAGGCAAATGATAATCCCAATGCAATGGGTCTACGTAGAGGGAACTTCTCCCTTTATCTAATCCATGTTGTCCTTGCCCTGGGAGTGTGTGACGAGACAGTGTAGAGGGAGCTTCACCCTTTATCTAACCCGTGCTGCCCCTGCCCTGGGAGTGTGTGATGGGACAGTGTAGCGGGAGCTTCACTCTGTATCTAACCCATACTGTCCCTGCCCTGGGAGTGTGTGACAGGACAGTGTAGAGAGAGCTTCACTCTGTATCTAACCCGTGCTGTCCCTGCCCTGGGAGTGTGTGACGGGACAGTGTAGAGGGATTTTCACTCTGTATCTAACCCATGCTGTCCCTGACCTGGGAGTGTGTGATGGGACAGGGTAGAGGGAGTTTCACTCTGTATCTAACCCATATGTCCCTGCCCTGGGAGTGTGTGATAGGATAGAGGGAGTTTCACTCTGTATCTAACCCGTGCTGTCCCTGCCCTGGGAGTGTGTGACAGGACAGTGTAGAGGGAGTTTCACTCTGTATCTAACCTGTGCTGTCCCTGCCCTGGGAGTGTGTGACAGGACAGTGTAGAGGGAGCTTCACTCTGTATCTCAGCTATACTGGCCTGGGAGTGGTTCTGCACATTAATTCAGCTTCACGATCAAGGGTTTATAAATCAATAAATTTCATGCCTGCCTTGGCTTAGATCTCGTGCATTATTTTAAAACCTGCCCAGTGAGTATTCTTCTCATACAGACAGATTTTGCTTTGTACCCCTTTTGTGCCACAGAAAATGGACAAGAATCGAGATGGAGTGGTGACGATTGAAGAGTTCATCGAAACCTGTCAAAAGGTGAGATTCAATTGCCCAACTGAAACATCGCTAACCAGGAGAGGCAGCCAGGTCATATTGTCACACAGCACAGAGCTGGTCCTTTGGCTGAACATGTCCATGCTGACCATGTTGGCATTCTGGTCTCACCCCATTTACCTGTGGTTGACCCGTACCCTTCTAAATCCTTCCTACGTTTTAGCTGTTATAATGACACCTGCTTGAAATACTTCTTCCTACAGCTCATGCCAGATATGGACCACTCTCTGACCAAAAATATTGCCCTGAAGGTATCTCTTAAATCTCTCCTTATCATAAACCTATGCCCTTTACTTCTCAAATCATCTACCATGGGAAATAGACTGCAAGCAAGCTCTTTATCATTTTTTTATTTTATAAACCTCTTTAGATGACCTGTCAGACTCCAGGGAATAAAGACCCAACCTATCCAACCACTCCCTATAACTCAATCCCTCCTGTCCCACAATATCCTGGTGAATCTCCTCTACATCTCTTTCAATTTATTGATATCTATCCTACAGTTGGGTGACCAGAACAGCACACAGTACTCCTAGTGATACATAGAACCAAGAACATTACAGAACAGATCAGACACTTCGACCCACAATGTCATGCTGACCTATATACACCTGTTCAACAAACTAAACCTTCCTTACAGTATCTCACATCCATTACCCTTTATTATTCCTGCATCCATGAACCTGTCTCAGAGTTTTTTAAACTATCCCCATGATACCAGCCTCCACCACCATCCATGGCAATGCATTCCAGGCACCCGCCACTCTCCGTGTAAAAATATTACCCCTGACATCTCCCCTAAACGTTCCTCCCTTCACCTTGTACAGATGTCATCTGGTGTTTGCTGCTTTCTCTCCAGGAAGAAGGTGCTGGTTGTCCACCCTATCCATGCCTCTCAAACGTCACCATCCCCTCTCCAGCCATCCCTGCCCCATTCCTCCCAGTTCGGTTGTTTATACAGTACTTAATCCTGGGTGAATTACAGGTGTTCCTGTGGGATATCATTCATACACCAGGGTACCAGAGGGATAACATTAGTCCAAGGTGCTAATCCTATTGCTTTAATGAGACATCTGTATCCCAGGTTGTGATATTAGTATTAAATTCTGGTGACTGCCTCACTGGATGAGATACCTATATTCCATTGGAACACCTGTCTCCCAGGTGAGATACAGCCTGTCCGATCTCCAGGTCACTAGGGACTCCACTCCTTTGACTCTTATAGAGTCCCCAAGAAATCTCAGTCTGTACATTCTACTGGTGTGTGTGTCTGTGTGTGTGTGTGTGTGTGTGTGTGTGTGTGTGTGTGTGTGTGTGTGTGTGTGTGTGTGTGTGTGTGTGTGTGTGTGTGTGTGTGAGAGTTTTATGGGATTTCTGTGATTCTATAAATATATATGTGCAATTTTGAGAGTAAGAGCATATTTCTGTGTAAGAATGTGCTTTAGTATGAGTATTAATGTGTGCGAGTGAGTGTGTGTATTAGTGAATGGGTGTGTTAGTGAATGTGTATTAGTGAACATGTGTGTTTGTGTCAATGAACGCCTTTGTGCATATGCATTAGTGAATGTGAATTTGATTTGTGAATGTGTGTATGTGTCGTGAACATGTACATTGATGGAAATGCATGAGCCTGCAAGTGATTGTGTTAGTGAGTGTGTGTGTGTTAGTGAATGTGTTTGTTCACGAGCGAACATGTTTATTGAATTGTGTGTCAGCAAGAGCATTAGCAAATGGAGGTGAGTGTCAGTGCACAAAGGAGGTCAAGTATATTAAATTGGTTGGATTGTGTTGAACGTGTATGTGTGCATACGGGAGTGAGTCCGTGTTTTGATCCCTAATTCTTTGCCTCGTCATTTCTGTCAGGATGAAAATATCATGAAGTCAATGCAACTTTTTGAGAATGTCATCTAGAGGTCAGAGATGGAGCTGAGGTCAGTGACGGGCTGACCTCTGACTCCTTGCCTTCTGTCCTGCATGGGCCTGCATTGGCCCTCCAACTTGTCCAATGGGGAGCTTCAACTTCTGGCATCAGCCCTGCATTTGGAGGTGGGGGAGGTGAACAGTTGGACATTCCATTGACCAAGGAGATGGAGAGAGGGTGGAGGAGGAAGTAGCCTTCTCTGATAGACATTTTGTATTTTCCACGGACCTCGCAAGCTCGGGAAAGCAAAGAATCGTCGTGGAGGAGCCTCACTGCATTGCGACTGTGAGGTGTACGTGTCACGATGCAGATCTTCACAGCATGTTACTGTCACAGTATAAGCATCTTTATACAAAAATGCCATGTTGCATGAGGACCAAAAGAATACCATCTCTTCCATCAGTCGCCTGCCTGCTGTAAGTAGTCGAACCCACAGAACGAACTCTCGCCTGTGCCAAAATGTCTTCCTTCCCCAATTAGCTGCCTCCTGAGGTTAAATTCTAACCTCACTGGTCAAAAGTAAAACCTCTTGGGGCAATACAGAGGGAGCTTCACCCTGTATCTAACCCGTGCTGTCCCTGCCCTGGGAGTGTGTGATGGGACAGTGTAAAGGGAGCTTCACTCTGTATCTAACCCGTGCTGTCCCTGCCCTGGGAGTGTGTAATGGGACAGTGAAGAGGAAGCTTCACTCTGTATCTAACCTGTTTTTATGTCTCTTTATATATTTACAATATGTGCACCATTTCCATCAGAATATTTACAATTTAAAACAACCATCTTGTCCAGGATGCTTTCGGCTCCTGTCTTGCCCAGCAGTGCTGCATTGTCTATAGAGAGCCAGTGGACACTATGCGCTCTCTCTCTCCAGGGACACCCAAGCAAGGATGTATCCTCAGAAGAGGCCCAGGAACACACAGATAAGGAGGTCCTCCTGACTGACTCCCCTTCCCTATCCTCCTGTCATTCCGCCTTTCTCATGCCCTTGGATTATGTGATGGGGCAGTGCAGAAGGACAGAAACTCTGTATCAATCTTATGCTCTGCAACCTTTGCTGTAAAATATTGACTATAATACAATGTCCACGCAGCTCCTTGATTTGCTCCTCTCAGTGGAATTGACACAAACTTTACGGGGATCCTGCATTTTAACCCCAACATTCCTGAAGTGCTTCCCATGGACAGATCCTGTGCGATGCCACAAGTAAACCCTCACAAATGTGGGCAGCAATGTCAGCTGACTTATGACATCATAAATGAAGAAGTCATTGGGAAGTTCACACTGGTGTTCAACTTGCATTTTGCAAATAGGTTTAAAATTTTAAATTTAGACATACAGCACAGTAACAGGCCATTTTGGCCCATGAGTCCATGCTGCCCAATTTACACCCAATTAACCTACACTTTGAATAGATGGAGGAAACTGGAGCCCCCGGGGAAACCCCACACAGACATGGGGAGAACGTACCAACTCCTTATAGACAGCTCAGGATTCAAACCCCGATCCCATTCTGGCGCTGAAAAGATGTGGCGTTAACCGCTATGCCAACCATGTCGCAATTCAGTAACGTGCTTCTATAATAGGAGCAAGGTTTCCACCAGAGTAAAGGCTTCTCACAATGATGTTAAGAATTAATATTCGACACCGAGTCACGACTCAGTGAAGAAGCTGATTAAACACAGTCCTTGACATGGGTATTAGAGGTGGAAAGAGAATTGGAGAGATTCATGCAGAGAATTCCATTGTGTAGGCTCTCAGTGGCAGAATATATGCCTTCAGATGATGAAATAATTCAACACAGGGTCCTCCGGGGGCCTGGAACTGAAAGGACAGAAACATCTGGGGTTGAAAGGGGTCACCAGGTCACAGGGTGTACCTGTATCTGGAAATGAAGATGGGAATGCCTCAGTCAGAATGAGGATTCCTCACACAGAATTAGAATTCCTTGTTCAGAATGAGAATTTACTGAGGATGGGAATAGTTAACTCAGAATGAGAATTCTTCACTGAGAATGAGAATTTCTTACTAAAAGTGAGAATTTTTGCGTGGCACGGTTAGCTTAATGACAACGCTCTTACAGCACCAGCGACTGAGTTTCGAATCGGCGCTGTCTGTAAGGAGTTTGTATCTTCTTCCCATATCTGCGTGGGTTTCCTCTGGGTGCTCCAGTTTCCTCCCAATCTTCAAAACATCAGGGGGTCGTAGGTTAATTTGTGCATTTGGGTGGCATGGGCTCAAGGGCCGGAAGGATGTGCTGTATGTCTAAATTTAAAATTCACTGAGATTGAGGATTCCTTGCTCAGAACAAGACAAAAGGAGTAATCAGATATCAACCTTTGAGAAGTTGCTTCACTGTCTGACCGACTGGGTTGGATTTCTGGATCAGAGGTTCAGCGCACATAAAACCACTTGTCTTGGAAATCCCAAAGCATTCACCCGGGTGGGAGCTGTGGAGGTTTGGAGCTGCCTGTCTGAAAGGGCACTGGAGATGGGATTTCGGAAAGGGAATTGGGTGTATGAACCCTTCAAAGGAAGGCAGCATAATCTCATGTGCACTTTGGTAACCTAACCAGCAATGGACAACGATGGTTTCAATAGATTTTACAGCCGATGGCTTCTCTGGTTTTACGCCTCTCTTTCTTGAGCATGACCAGGTGACCTTATAATGGACAGGAAGTTGAAGTATGAACCACTTCTCCCCCTCCTCCTTCCCAGGGGGCTCCCCAAACCCATGGAGTGATGAACAACTGATAATTACAGGAAGTTACAAGTAAAGTCAGGTTCCTACATTGAATGCAAAGGGAGAATTAAGCTGTGGAATAAATTCTTACCATCGGTTGATGTGTCTCGGACTTACTTTCTGATTATCTTCAGCCGTGTCTCAAGCTTCATGTCTTATTTTTGAGTTTCAAGTGTTAGCTGCATTGCGACACACAGATCAATAGTTTGAGGGTACAGAACTACTGAGGTATTGATTTGGCTTGTTTACTAATATTAACCAATTGACTAGGTTGTCGGACTCTCCATTCACTGCACACCTCTGGAGAAGCAGCCCAGGATTTATTTGGGGCCTACCATAAGACAGGGTTGAGGGATCTTCACTCTATATCTAACCTGTGCTGTCCCTGCCCTGGGAGTTGGTGATGGGACAATGTAGAGGGAGCTTCACTCTATCTAACCTGTGCTGCCCCTGCCCTGGGAGTGGATGAGGTGTTGGATGTTCACTCCTCATGACTGATTTGGGCTTCACAGAAAGGGTCTTTTGAACAGATTTTTGAACTCAACAAATTACATTGCAGTAGTGGAGAAATTCAAGATGGCAATAGCATGTCTGGATTGTCAACTATCTCCAGCCTTTAGCCATTAAGCTGCAGTTCCATGGAGTGATTGATGACTGGGTTGTCCTCATTTGCAGAGAAGAGTTAATTGAGATACTAAAGGGATTTGAGAGAATGGTGAAGCTGTTTCCAATGGCAGATACATTCCGAAGCTCATCTCTGGTTTTGACTAGTAGTAAAGTAAAACACAAAAGACTGTAGACATCTTGGTTGAAGTAAAAACATAAAATGCTGAAGAAACTCAGCAGGTCAAACAGTGTCCTTTAGGTAGCAAAGGTAACAATACATCACTGGGCTCTTCATCAAGGTATGGAAAAATATCATAAGGCATCCGAATAAATGGGTAAGGGGGGGGAGATGTGGTCACAAGGGCAGGAGGTGATAGGTGGAGAATGGAGGGAGAGGACAGCAGTGATCAAAGGGAGAAGGGATGGTTGGGTGAATAGAGATGGAAGGGAATGGAGAGCTGATGCAGGAAGGGAAGGGAGGAGGAAAGGGGGAGAAGGTTAGCGGAAAAGTAGTTTGTAATACCATCTGGCTGGAGAGTGCCCAGATGGAAAATCAGGTGTTGTTCCTCCAATTTACTGGCGGGATGGTACAGAAGGCCATGGACAGACATGTGTTTTGACCAGACTAGTTTGGTTTTCGATGGTTTTCAGTGTGACACATAATATTCAGTCAAAACCAAAGTGAAATCTCAGCTTCTCTGAGGAGGGAATCCAATGCTAAACCATGTACCCCTGCCCCATCTGCAATACGGGTGCCTGAGGCACCGCGTCTGGTATAGACAGTGTGGCTAGTGCTTGAAATAGCCCAGGGTAACCTGGCTTTATTTGTGGCATTAAAGTGGAATGCAATTCTAGAAGCAATGAAAAGATCATTGTATTTTTGGGTGAGTGTGGCCCCTTTCAGACTATGGACCTTTCGCACTGCATGGTTGATTTGATTTATTCATGCTTCTGCTCTTAAACTCCCAGGAAACTTCCTCAGAGCCAGGCTGCCCCCGGATGAGCTGTGGACAAATGACAGCTCTGGCCAGCTTCATCACCCCGGCCCCAAACTGAGACTGTCACACCCTGACGTGAATGTCTGCACAGACAAATTTGCGCTGCGTCTCCCCTTACTGCCCCCCCTTCTTCATTTTTCCAACTCCCCAACCCCCCATCCCACCTCACGAGATTGGCCACGGTTCCCGCCGCTGCTGAAGCCTCCAGTAGCTGCATCTCCTGTTCTCCCACCCCTTGCCAGCAAGGGCATTGATGAGCTGTGTTAGACAGCAGATGACAGCATGTTTCGTTCCAATCTTCTGCCAAGGTCTCCCTGTATAACTTTAGTTTGTTTCTTCCTTATTGCTGCACCAATGATGCTCAGCCATCCAGATCTGTATATTTTCTAAGAAAAATAAATTAAAAATCACAATTGCTATGGAAATCAAGTTCCCTGTTTATTTTGCATCTGTCTCTCACCACAATATTTCCCAAATGATTTATCCTGATATCGCACTTCTTGTTAGATTCCTATGTAAACATTTGGCAATGGAATGTAACTGTACAAGGTTGTCACGCATCCACCCCCCCCACATCTGGAGGCCACTCACGTTGTGACTCCCAAACACCTCTACACCTCTTTCAAGAAACAACAGCCACCCACAGCTGCAAGGAGTTCCAAGGCACTACACAGGGGCGTTCAGAAAAGCAAGAGGTGTTCCAGTGGCATTAACATCTTGCTCAACTGGAGGCACCCAGAATAGATGTGGCAGCTCACAAATGGTGAGGTGGATCAACATTTGTAAAGGGAGATTGAACCTCTCTCTAGTGGTGTGTTGCCAAGATGACAACCTCCCTCTCAACGTCAGTAAGATGAAGGAGATGATCAGTGACTTGAGGAGAGGGGGCAGGATCCATACCCCCGTCCACATTAATGGCATGGAAGTTAAAAGAGAAGATAGTTTCAAGTTTTTAGCATTGATCACCTCCAGCGACGTGACCTGGGACAAGCATGCTGACGCAATGGTCAAGAAGACACGCCAACATCTTTATTTAGAAGACTAAGGAAGTTTTGCATGTCTGCCTTGTCCTTTAAAAAATTCTCCAGGGGCACTAACGAGAGCAGACGAGCCAGATGCATCTCAGCGGGGGATGGGAGCGGCTCTGCTCGAGATCCGAGGAAGTCGCAGAAGGTGGCAAATGAAGCTCAGAACATCATGCAAATCTCCCTCTCCTCCACGGACTCCATCGACGTCTCCCACTGCCTGGGAAAGGTGGCCCTCCCTTCCATTTCTCTGTAGCAATCATTCCACACTGTGATGTATCTGGCCAGGATGCTCTCGATAGAGCTCATGAGAAGGTTGACATGATAGTGGCCAGTTGCCTTCCCCACTTCAGTCTTCTCAGGAAGTGCAGTCCCTGTTGCACCTTCTTACAAGTGAGGAGATGTCGAGTGTCCACTATAGGTCACTAGTTAAGTGGACTCTAAGGAATTTGGTGCTCTCCACTCTCTCAGCTGCATAGTTGTTGATGTGTAATGGAACATGAGGCTCAGTATGTGTATGCTGGGGATAATCCATTATAGACAAGGAATTGCTAGAGGAACCCAGCAGGTAGAAATAATCAGTCAACGTTTTGGGATGGGATTCTTTATCAAGTGTCCACACACAAAATGTTGACTGACATTTCTGATCTGCTGAGTTCCCCCAGCAACTCTCTTGTCTGCTCAAGATTCCAGCTTTTGTGTGTCTCAGATTATCACGAGGACCTCACCATTAGAAAAGTCCATCTTCAGCCACAGGATGTCAAGGCAAGACTGAGCTCTGGATAAAACATAGTCCATGGGGCCTGGCTGTGGGACTGAAGCCAGCTGCAACTGTTCCAGTGCAGTTACAACACCAGGATCTGCCAGTGGATATTTGTCCAAGTATGTCCTGTACACAAGACGTTGGAGAATTACCACCCAATCATCAAAGTGTGGGTAGAATTCACTCACCAATGACCAAATGGTCAAGGTCAGGAGGACAATGGGCGCCCTCCATATGTCCAGCTCCAACCCTGTCAAGAGAGTTGACACATCCTGAGTACCAGAGAAAACAATGAGGAGCTGGAGAGACTGAGAGGGTCAGGCAGTGTCTGTGGAGAGTTCACATTTTGGGCCAAAGCCCTTCATCAAGACTTTTAAGTCAATGCTTCCAGATGGACCTTCTATCTGAAGCAGTCCACTTGTTTAACATCCCACCTATAGAACTAAGCACCCCTCCCTCCATGGCTGACACACTGTGGTTTCAGGGTATCCTGTCTATCCTCAACTAGTAACCAAGGTGCCTTCAATAGATCCACCATGTAGACAAGGGAAGCAGGATTGTGGCCACACCATCCTCTGGTCATGCCTCATCGCAACTTGGGCAGACCTCCAACTGGAGGTCCATCTCCTCGCCCAACATCACTCTGCAACTGGCCGCAGTGCTCAAAGTGTTAATCCTTCCTGTCGTGGAGCTGAGGTTGTGCCATTGTCCGACCCCTGACCCATGTGCTTGTGAAACACTGGTTACAACATCGTTCCCGATGGACGTACGCCAGGAACAGGCCTAAAAGCGTGTTCTCTCAACATGGGATAAACACATCAATAATTGTGTCTGCCCCCCACCCCCACCGCCTCGGGGCTCCCAGCCCAGTTATGTTAAATCCATTATTGGGATGTAAATTCCCCACAAACCACACAAGTTTCACTGCGTAACTCACACCTGGCTATTGGTTATTCCTCAAATAACTACACTCCCCCTCAAAAAAGAAACTGGATTAAATTTCAGCCTGTTATTCTGTGTATAATCCCCTTGAGCCCTACATCTACACCTCACTCTCAGGTGTCAGTAATTAGATACATCTCCCCTGCATGTCGTTTAATGTAAATAAAGAACATAGAACATTACAATACAGGCCCTTCAGCCCACAATATTGTGCCAGCCCACATAAACCTCTTCCACAACAATCCAACTCTTCTCCACCTTCAACCCATAACATCCATATGCCTGTCTTAAGAGCTTTTTAAATGTCCCTATTTGTACCAGCCTCCACCACCACCCTCCCAGCGATGCATTCCAGGCCCCTACCTCTCTCTGAGTAATAAAATTTACCTCTGATGAACTATATTTCCACTCCGTTAAAGATGCATGGGGAGGGAGGGGAGTTAACAGACAAGGTGTCAGTGTTGGAAATTCTCACAAACTCCTCCAATATTTGGAGGGCGGTGTCACTTTAAATAAAGGGTCCGACCTCTCCACCCCTTTCTGTCAGGCTCGTCCCTGGGCTGTAAATGATTAGTGGCCGGGGAGAGAGAGGTTCGCGCTTGCACCATGCTGGCCCGGACCATTGGTGTTTTGTGGCGCCTTGCGCTCCTCACCGTGGCTCTCACCGCCGCCCTCGACTTCCAGCATCACCGCTACGACGCGCTGGTGGAGGCGCTGCTCGGGGTGCAGAGGGACTGCCCTTTCATCAGTCGGCTGTACAGCATCGGCCGCAGTCAGCAGGGACGGCACCTGTATGTCCTGGAGCTGAGCGACTACCCCGGAGTCCATGAGCTGTGTGAGTATCCGGAGGGAGGGGAACTGGGGAGGGAGGGGGTAGGGGGCAATGGGGCCGTGGAGGGGGTAGGGGGCATTGGGGCCGTGGAGGGGGTAGGGGGCAATGGGGCCGTGGAGGGGGTAGGGGGCAATGGGGCCGTGGAGGGGGTAGGGGGCAATGGGGCCGTGGAGGGGGTAGGGGGCAGCGGGCCGTGGAGGGGGTAGGGGGCAGCGGGGCCGTGGAGGGGGTAGGGGGCAGCGGGGCCGTGGAGGGGGTAGGGGGCAGCGGGGCCGTGGAGGGGGTAGGGGGCACTGGGGCCGTGGAGGGGTTAGGGGAGCCGTGGAGGGGGTGGCGGGGCCGTGGAGGGGGTGGCGGGGCCGTGGAGGGGGTGGCGGGGCCGTGGAGGGGGTGGCGGGGCCGTGGAGGGGGTGGCGGGGCCGTGGAGGGGGTGGCGGGGCCGTGGAGGGGGTGGCGGGGCCGTGGAGGGGGTGGCGGGGCCGTGGAGGGGGTGGCGGGGCCGTGGAGGGGGTGGCGGGGCCGTGGAGGGGGTGGCGGGGCCGTGGAGGGGGTGGCGGGGCCGTGGAGGGGGTGGCGGGGCCGTGGAGGGGGTGGCGGGGCCGTGGAGGGGGTGGCGGGGCCGTGGAGGGGGTGGCGGGGCCGTGGAGGGGGTGGCTCTTTCCAGTCCCTCAGTCACAGGTGGCTTCTTCAACAGTGGAAGGGCCAGCAGATGTTACTCAGTCACAAAGCAACATTGGGAACAGCTGCATTCACAACCATCTTGGTTTCTGCTTCTCCATGACTAATGTACAACAGATTGCAATATTGATTGATACCAGACAAGGGTCAAGTGCAGAGTGCAAGAGGAGGTCAATCTGAGAATGCCTTCAACATCTCACAGAGGAATGGGAGGGAGCTCACTCATCTCTACCACACCAGAGAGGAACAGGATGAGGCCATTCAGCCCCTCAAGTCTGTTACATAGAAACCTTAGCCCCCACAGTCTACTGGTCAGTTTCGAAGGGGGTCACAGCACATTTAAATAAAAGCCTTGTTTTCTTTTCACCTGATGTAACATATTTTTCTTGTTTTTTATGTTGTCGGTAGGAGAGAAGTACAGAAGAAACCAAATCTTGGTTCACAGGGGGCCCATAAACTTTGAACAGAATCCTTGGAGGGCCATAGCCAAATGAAAAGGCTGAGAATGGATGGGTTAGACGTCAGTGAACTCCATAATCCACTGAGGATCAATGTCCTTTAAACTAAAATCCATAGGCCTCAATTTGGTTATTTGCCCCAGCCTGAAGAATATTTGAGGAGTGCAGGTGTGGAGGAGAAGTGAGAGGGATGGAGGAGGGGGGGTCTTGATGGTTATTTGTAGGTTGAGTTTGGGGGTGATATGGGTGTGAGTGAAGTTGGGTGGTGGGATGTGAGATGCTTACGCTGGGCAGGGCACATCTCTAGGATTGCCCAAGATTGTGCTGTATGGTGAACTCTCCACTGGCCACCATGACAGAGAGGTTCCAGAAAAGAGGTACGAGGACTCTCTGAAGAAATCCTTTGGTGCCTGTCACATTGACCATCACCAATGCTCTGCTCTAGCTGCCAATCGCGCGGCCTGGCGACACACCATTCAATCTGTCTCTTCCTTTGAGAATGCACGCAGGGCTGGCCTTGAGGACAAAAGGAGATAGGGGAAGAACTGTGACTCAGCAGCATCAAATCCAGAACAGAATTTCCCTTGCAGCCACTGCAGCCGGGGATGTCTGTCATGCATAGGCCTTGTCAGCCACCAGCGAGTCTACAGCAGATGTTGACAGCCCCCTTCCTATATCTTTGTTCATGGTCAAGCCATGAATGGTGGGGTTTATAGTTGAGGGGTGAGGAGGGGGAGTGCAGTGGTGCATTCAGAGGGGTGGATGAAGGTAGGAGCCGGGCTGATGTGTGAGGGGAGTGTGGGTGAAGGTATGAAACGTGCAGTGATGGTGTGAGGAATGGTGGAGGACTGTGTGGATGGGGCTTTGGGAAGTGTGCGTGAAGAATGCATTGGCAGTAGAGCGGTGGGTGGGCTGAATGGTAAGGAAATGTGGGTGAGGAATGAGTGAGTGGCAGTGCGGTGGGAGGTCAGTATAAATGAATTGGTCCAATAGAGAATCAGAAAGGACAAATGTGTGTGGAGCCAAAAGAGATGGGGAGGTCTTGAACAATTTCTTTTCCTCAGTATTTACTAAGGAGAAGAATTTGAACTGTGCAGGGTAAAGGAAGCAAAGGGGGTATATATGGAGACTATAGTGATAAAGAAAGGGGTAGTTCTGGAGCTTATGAAACATATAAAGGTGGATAAGTCTCCAGGTCCTGATAGGATTTTCCCCCAGGACCTTGAGAGAAGTTAGTGAGGAAATAGCGGAGGCTCTGGCAGCGATTTTTCAAATGTCATTAGAGATGGGTATAGTGGCCAGAGGATTGACGTGTTGCACATGTGGTTCCTTTGTTTAAAAAGGGTTTGAGGAGCAAGCCTAGCAATTATTGGCCTGTAAGTTTGACATCTGTGGTAGGTAAATTGATGGAAAGTGTTCTTAGAGATAGTGTATATATAATTATATGGAGGGACAGAGTCTGATCAGGGACACTCAACACGGATTTGTGCGTGGAAGGTCGTGTTTGACCACTCTTGTTGAATATTTTGAAGAGGTGACTAGGAATATTGATGAGGGTAGAGCAGTGGATGTTGTCTATATGGACTTCAGTAAGGCCTTCGATAAGGTTCCGCATGGGAGGTTAGTTAGGAAGGCTAAGTCCTTGGGTATTAATTTGGAGATAGTCAAATGGATTCAACAGTGGGTGGAAGGTGCCAGAGAGTAGTAGTAGATAATTGTTTGTCAGGATGGAGGCCGGTGACAAGCAGTGTACTTCAGGGTTCGATATTGGGACCGTTGCTGTTTGTCATATAAATTAATGATCTGGAGGATGGGGCGGTAAATTGGATTAGTAAATATACAGATGATACTAAAATAGGGGGAATTGTGGATGATGAAGAGGGTTTTCAAAGATTGCAGAGGGATTTAAACTGCTTAGAGGAGTGGGCAGAAAGATGGCAGATGGAGTTTAATGCTGATAAGTGTGAGATGCTTCATCTTGGAAAGAATAATCAAAGCAAGACATATGTGGTAAATGGGAGGGCATTGAAGAATGCAGTGGAGCAGAAAGATCTAGAAATAACGGTGCATTGTTCCCTGAAAGTAGGAGAGAATGTGGGTAGGGTGGTGAAGAAGGCCTTGAGTATGCTTGCCTATATAAATCAGTGCATAGAATATAGGAGTTGGGAAGTAATGATGAAACTGTACAAGGCATTGGTGAGGCCAAATTTAGATTATTGTGAGCAGTTCTGGACTGATTTATAGAAAGGATATTAACAAGATAGAGAGAGTGCAAAGAAGATTTACAAAAATGTTGCTTGGGTTTCAGCATCTGGAATAAAGGAGAGATTGAGCAAATTAGGTCTTTATTCCTTGAAACATAGAAGGCTGAGAGGGGATTTGATAGAGGTGTTTAAGATAATGAGAGGGATAAATAGAGTTGATAAGGAAAGGCTTTTCCCATTGAGAGTAGAAGAGAGGGATACAAGAGGTCATGGGTTGAGAGTTGACGGGCAAAGGTTTAGGAGTGACATGAGGGGGACCTTCTTTACTCAGAGAGTGGTTACTGTGTGGAATGGGCTTCCGGGAAAGGTGGTGGAGGCAGGGTCAATTATTTTATTTAAGAAAGAATTGGATAAGTATATGGATGGAAGGGATATGGGCAGAGTGCTGGAAAGTGGGATTAGAGGAGGGTACTTGGATCAGTGAGGATTAGAAGGGGCAAATTGGCCTGTTTTCGTGCTGTAATTGTTTTATGGTTATATATGAATGGATGGGATTGTAGGAAGCGTAGGGGTAGGATGCAGTGGGGGATGGGATGCAGTGGGGGATGGGATGCAGTGGGGGATGGGATGCAGTGGGGGATGGGATGCAGTGGGGGATGGGATGCAGTGGGGGGTGGGATGCAGTGGGGGGTGGGATGCAGTGGGGAATGGGATGCAGTGGGGGGTGGGATGCAGTGGGGGGTGGGATGCAGTGGGGGGTGGGATGCAGTGGGGGGTGGGATGCAGTGGGGGGTGGGATGCAGTGGGGGGTGGGATGCAGTGGGGGAGGTGGGGGGCGGTGGGAGGCGGTGGGCGGTGGGAGGCGGTGGGAGGCGGTGGTGGGCGGCGGTGGGCGGTGGGCGGTGGGAGGCGGTGGGCGGTGGGAGGCGGTGGGCGGTGGGAGGCGGTGGGCGGTGGGAGGCGGTGGTGGGCGGTGGGAAGAGGGTTTGTAAGCAGTGTGGTGGGTCAGGAGGGGCGAGGCAATGGTGAGATGAGCAGGGTTGTTTCCAAGTTTCACCAAACTGCTGACTGGTTTAAGATGAGCTGAAATTAAGCAATGTGAAATGTTGCTTCTGGCTTTGAAGTTCGCTGAGGGAATCCGTGGATTTTCCAAAGAGAATGAGCTGGAATCGGGGTTGTTGCAGAAGGTGAAGAGTTTCTCCTTCTCCCTCCATGTCCACCAAGGATCAGTTCTCAATCACTTGTCCCAGTTTCTTGAGCCCTTTTTACACAGAGATTCTGCAATGAAGGCCCATCATTAAGCCGGCTTTGCTTGTTTACTCTGAACCAAACAATACCAGCATAATGCTGCCCCATCGTGTCATTTTACAAAGAATGTCAGCATTCTAGAAGCAAAAGAGGCATGACTTGTAACACAACAGCGTCTGTGTCTAGTGACGTATAACATGCATATCCTTTCCCATCCTGATCCCAGTCTGCCGGCTCACCCTTTTTACACAAACGTCAATTCGGCGCTGTGACTACCTCGGCTGCCAGCTTAAAGGTGGGACTACAATGGCCTCCACCCCCCCACCCCCCAATCCGTGTTCGTACCTTTTACACAGAAGGCGTGGTGCAATAAAGGCGCAATATTCCTAGCTTGAAGTAGCTGTGTAAAAGGGGCTTTTGTTTCCCAAAACCTACCGTGGTTTTAAACACTTCCCTATCAGATCTCCTCTTTCCTCAAACCGATGTGAGCCAAAGAGTCCGTTTGTGAATTAGCGGGAAACAAAGTCTTCTGGAGGAATACAGAGGGTTGAGCAGCGTCAGTGGGAGAAAAGGTACAGTTGATGAATTGTGCAATCATTTTTCCCCAGGCTCGAGCATTCACACTGTCTTGTGTTTAGTGAATTAGCTGGTTATTCAGCCAAGGGGGATCCTATAGCCTGATCCAAGAGCAGAGGTTACAATATGGGGGAGGGGGAAGGATGAGCTGGTGGAGTGGAGGGGAGAGGGGACCTGATCTAGGGTGTAAGGGTGAGCCACGGAGGGTGCCTTGTTACCCTCGGACTGCAGTCTGATTCCAGAAATCTGCAGATCCCTCCGTTTCTGCCTCCCAAGGATTTTCTTCTCCAGAATTCCACAATTAAATATTTGTGAGCCTCATGAAAAGGGGTTAGTGTCTGCTGATGAATCCAGCACAAAGACTGCTGGTGTTGGAGTGCCTGGTTGGGCTGGCTGGCGTCCGGCAGAGACAGCCGCACAAAGCCCCTACCTGTCTCTGACTCTCCAGCCAACCTGCCTCACCCCTCACCACAGTCCCAAGCCCCCTACTCCCTCACACTGGCATCGAGGTAGGCAGCTCAGGAAGTCGGCAGTGACCACAGACTTGTTTTATTACCTTCTCGGGTCTCTCCCTCTCTCAGGGACAGCTGTGAGAGGAATGCAACCAGGCCATTTGGCCCCTTGAGTCTGTTCTACCATTTAATGGCTGTTTCTGTGATTCCCTGCAATCTCCAGTGCTTTGGGAATTGAATTACAAGAGTCAATGCATGCAGGCTGTTTCCGCTGAGGTTGGGTGAGATACAAATCAGAGGATCTGGGTCAGGATGAAAGGGGAAAAGTTTAAGGGGAACATTTGGGGGGAACTTCACGCAGAAAGTAGTGGGAGTGTGGAACGAGTTGCCAGCTGAAGTAGTATTTGAGAAAAATTTGGACAGGTAAGGAGATGAGAGGGGCTTGGAGGGATATGGTCAGTGGGACTAGGGAGAATAATTGTTCAGCACAGACTAAAAAGGCTTCAGGCCTGTTTCTGAGCTGTAATGTTCTATGCAATGTGGATGGAAGGTGGGTTCGCGTATTCCTATGTTGGTCTCTTTGAAAGGTCATGAACCCCAGGGGCAATAATTGTTCCCAGTCTGAGGCAGGTGGACGTTGAGATCATTGTGTGCCCTTCATGTATTTCTGAGGCTTCGAGACACTCTCCTCCTCCCCACCTTCACAAACTACATATGGCTTCAGATACAATCTACACACTGGAGCCTTCAGGGGTTGTAAGTACCATTTTGGTGAATGCATTTAGATGGGTACATGAATTTGAAAGGTTTAAAGGGATGCCCTGTGTAATATATATTAACACATAGGACTTAGGAGCAGAAATGGGCCATTCAGCCCATCGAGTCTGTTCTGCCATTCAATTCATGGCTTATGAATTTTTTCTCCCCATTCTCCTGCCTTCTCCCCATGCCCTTACTACTCAAGAACCTATCAACCTCTGCTTTAAAAATATCCAATGACAACCTTACAGGCCCATCCGAACTCTCATCTCCCTCCCCTCTAGTGGAGCAGGGAGAGCCACTAGTTCGGAGACACACTCCACCATGTAGAGTGGCAGCTTCTTTCCCACTATTATCACACTTGATTGCACTGAATACAATTACGCTCCTGATGAAGGGCCCAGGCCCAAAACGTTGACTGCCTTGCACTTCCGATGGATGCTGTACTACACAGTTAGGGTCACATGTACAGTGATAGTGAAAAGCTTTTTGTGAATGCTATCCAGGCACCTCGTGCAAAACAAAAGCCATGTCCTGGCACTATTTTGAATCCACCTCAAAAGTTCACAGAAAATAGTAACGTATTATTAACCCTTAACATTAATCAAGTTCAAGTTGATTGCCATGTGTGCCAAGGTGTAGTGGTGAAGCTCATTTTTGCGAGCAGTTCAGCTAGCTGTCCTGTGCCTAGTACAGCAAGTAGGACACGAGGCAGAAAGCATCCCATCACAACTGTTGGTCCACTTGTTATCCTGTATCAGTCCTGCTTCTAGCTGCTGGCCTTCCATTGTATTCAGAAGATCCACACCTGAGTGAAGAAACTGCTCCTTTAGTCTCTATCCGAACGGGTGATTCTTATGCTGGTATTTTTGCCTTGTTTCTTCAAAATTTCTTTGTTGTCATGTAATGTTACACAAAATTGCCTTCTGCCTTCCGTAAGGCAAAGAGTTGCCATTAATGTCGCCCGGTGCCCCTTATAGTAAGAGAGAAAGAGAAGCAAAAGAGGCCCTTTGGAGTCGCTGGGTGTTCGTGGATTCATCTCCAGCGCTCCCGTAGCCTCTTCAGGCACACATACACCGATCCGTCAGCTCCATATCCAAACCACTGACACAATCAGGAAGCCTTCAGCGTCTGAAGTCCTTCTTGCCCTCAGCGCCCCCTCAAATCCTGCCTCCCATGAGCTAGTCTCCAGCAGCTCCCCGACCACAAGATGCCCCCCAACCTGTGGGGCCTCTTGCTGATCTACTGCCATGATTACCGTCCTGCAGTCATCTCCTCGTCAGTCAGGAATGTTCTTTCTGTTACACATGGCTCCAGACACCATCTGCACGCTGGAGCCTCCGGGGATTGTTTAAGTACCATTTGGCTGAAGGCAGTTAGACAGGTACATGGATAGGAAAGGCATAGCGTGATGTCCTCTATAAAAAAGATTAACCTTTAAGACTTGAGTAGAAATGGACCATTCAGCCCATCGGGTCTGCAACATTACCATGTGGCTCTTGAACTCAATCCTCTGACTAATGAAGTCCAGTATACCATACAGTAAGCCCCTTCAACCTTGGCAACCTTGAGAGATCTATGGATTTGGACCCCAAGGCCCCTCTGTTCTTCCACACTATTAAGAATCCTACCATTAACCATGTACTCTGCCTTCACATTTGACCTTCCAAAATGCATCACTTCACACTTATCCAGATTCTGGAAAGGATAGCATTCATCTGGAAAGGGTGTAGAAAAAGTTCTTGACAATGGTGGGCATGGTTTAGATAGAATAGTGACACGTTGACTATTTCGAGAGGCTGCAGCATGGATTTATGTTGAGAGGGGAAAGATTCAAGGGAGACTGGCGGGACAGCTTCTTCACACAAAGAATGGTGGTATGTGCAGTGCGTGCCATAGCATGTGGTAGGGCAGGGACAGTTGGAACCTTCAAAGTGCATCTAGGCAGGTACATGGGATAAGGTTTAAGGGATATGGGCAGAATGCAGGCAAATATAAGGCGCATAGTCGGCATAGATAAGTTAGTAGCTCAGTTAGCACAACGCTATTACAGCACCAGTAACCTGGATTTGAATTTGACGCAGTCTTTAAGGAGTTTGAACGTTCTTACCACGTCTGCATGGGTTTCCTTGCACTCTTCAAAATGTATGGGAGTTGTAAGTTAATTGGGGTGTTTGGTCAGCAAGAGTTCGTGGGCCAAAAGGGTCTGTCAGTGTCCTGTAAAACTCTAAGTTGAAGAAAAATAGATAAAGGATAGGGGTACTGAGGGGTTAATGGATACTGTTGTTGGGGAATCACCAGGGGTGTGAAGGAACAAATAGTGTTCCTCTGCTGTGAGATCTTACTCTAGAGGAGAGTAGGATGGGAGGATTTGTGTGTGTGCATGCGTGCCTGCGTGCACATCTGTGTGTGATCAGTTTCTGTGCATGTGTATCTGTGTGCAGTAATTTCTGATGGTGTCTTGTGTCCGCAGTGGAGCCGGAATTTAAGTACATTGGCAACATGCACGGCAACGAGGTGCTGGGCCGTGAGCTGCTGATCCAGTTGGCACAGTACCTCTGCGAGGAGTACAAGCGGAGGAACCCACGTATCACCAGCCTGATCCACAAAACCCGCATTCACATCTTGCCGACCATGAACCCTGACGGATACGAGGTGGCTGCTGAGCAGGTAACCCTCTCCTGCCGACACTGGTGACCCCCTAGATCCGGGGCTCGGTGGTGATAGGCGCAAGGTTTATTCCTGCCTCCTGTCTCAACACATGGTAGCCTATCATTGACACAACCTTCCCCCACTTTCACTCACAACACTCACAGAACCAGCCCCTCCGTCAAGGCATTTGGACAGGAAGGGTTCAAGATAAAGACCAAATGCAGGCAAGTAGTTTAGCCAACTTGGTTAGTGTGCATAAGTTGGACTGAAAGGCCTTTATCACACTTTATGACTCCCTTCTCTTTAAATACAAGTTTCATTACATTATCAGCTCCTCTTCAGTGGTACACAACCATTTCACCCTGATTCCTTAGCCCAGCTTCAAAACGATTTCAATTTTAACTTCTACCTTCACAAACGTTAAATCTGTGACTTTGATCACTCATGAAAGGCTCCTAATTCTAAAGATTGTCAATCTCTCTACAGAACCTCTTCTCTCTGGCTACTTGGTGTTTTCTGAAACATAATCAATGATCTAATTTACCCATTAGAGCATATATTCTTTACCGTGTCCCATCACATGCTCCCAGGGCAGGGATGCATGGGTTAGATACAGAGTGAAGCTCCCTCTTCACTGTCCCATCACACACTCCCAGGGGCAGGGACAGTAGACACAGAGTGAAGCTCCCCCTACACTGTCCCATCACACACCACCAGAGCAGGGACAGTAGACACAGAATGAAGCTCCCTCTACACTGTCCCATCACACACCCCTAGGGCAGGGACAGCATGGGTTAAATACAGAGTGAAGCTCCCTCTACACTGTCCCATCACACACTCCCAGGGCAGGGACAACATGGGTTAGATACAGAGAGAAGCTCCCTCTACACTGTCCCATCACACATTCCCAGGGCAGGGACAGCATGGGTTAGACACAGAGTGAAGCTCGCTCTGCATTGTCCCATCGCACACTCCCAGGGCAGAGACAACACAGGGACTGGAGTACATCCTCAACAACATTTTAATTTGCTATTTGTGACTGTTTACAACACTGGTCAGTTTCCAAATAAATCTGCCTCTGCTCTCTACCATTTCACTGCAATGTCTCCCATACTGAGGCTGACTCAACACTTTCCCGAGAACCACACATTCAAAGCTCTCTGATTATGATCTCTTGGTACGAAATCCTGGTCCAACTCATCTAACTATGGCTCCACAATATTCTAAATTCAGTGTCTAAAATGATAGGTTCAACTTGAAGGCAAATCTCCTCAAGTTGTAGCTTCAGTTTCTGCTCAGAATTATAGGTAACTGGGTTCCTTTGATGGGTTCATTTTTTTTAAAGAGAAGTTGGGATTAAAAGCTCTGGTAATCAGAATCAAAATTTGTCATGAACAAGTCATGAAATTCGTTGTTTTGTGGCAGCATCTCGGTGCCAACATTCATATCAACTACGTTACAAAAATAAATAAACACCAGCTCCCCTGAGACCTCCCCAATGACCAACGGCCAATTAACCTCACAACCTTTGGGAACGTGGGGGAGGAAACAGGAGCACCTTGGTGGGGAGGGGTTACATGGAAAACATGCAAACTCCACACAGTGCCAGTGGTCAGGATCAAACCCTGGTCACTTGAACTGTGAAGCGCGGCTCCACCCACTATGCCACTGATCCGCCAATCACAACGGCCGTAATCTCACTGAATGGCAGTGTAGGCTTTGAGGGACAAGCAGGAGCACTGATGTTTTTGATCTGCCCTCCCCAGGGGCCGGAGATGAATTACTACCTGTCGGGCAGAGCGAATGCCCGTGGCGTCGACCTGAATCGCAACTTTCCTGACCTACACCTGGCCATGCAGAAGTTGGAGGGCAGGAACCACCACATCGCGCTCACCGATAACTGGCAGCAACAGGTGAGTCTCTGCAGTCGAGAATCATCTGAGGTTTGTGCGCCAACAGCTGGTGTGCTATTTTCAATCTCTCAGTGCTGCTGTCAAAAGGGCATCGATCATCCGGTGCCCAAGAAGAACAGAGTGAGTTGCCTCAATGACTATCTCCCAGTAGCTCTCACATCTACTGTGTTGAAGTGTTTTGAGAGGTTGGTCATGGGTAGAATTAACATGTACCTAAGAAGAGAACTGGACCAACTGCAATTCACCTATTGTCACAATCTCTCCAAAGCAACCACTGGCTCTTCACTCAGCTCTGTATAAGAGAGCTTGGTTTGCTTCTAAGCTTTTGATCACCTGTAGTATGTCTGTAGTTGCCCTTTATCAACATGAGGACCAGAGTTGTCCCAATGAAAGGCAAAGAAGCCATTATGAGGCTGAAGAACAAGAATAAAACAGCAAGAGACGTCGCTGAAATATTAGGATTACCAAAATCAACTGTTTGGAGCACCATCAAGAAGAAAACATATGGATGAGCTCAGTTAGCATAAAGGGACTGGTATTCCAAGGAAAACCTCCATTGCCGATGACAGAAGAATTGTCATCAAAATGAAGAAAAATCCCCAAATGTATGCCTGTCTGATCAGGCATATTGCAAATCCAATTGAGCATGTCTTCCATATTGCTGGAAAGAAAACTAAAGGGGACAAGGTCAAGCCCCTGAAACAAACAGGAGCTGAAGATGGCTGCAGTAAGAGGCCTGGCAGAGCATCACCAGAGAAGATACTCAGCACCTGGTGATGTCAATGAATCACAGACTTCAAGCAGTCATTGCATGCAAGGGATGTGCAACAAAGTACTAAACATGACTACTCTAATATACTGCACATACCATTGCTACGTCCCAAATATTATGGTGCCCTAAAATGAGGGGACTATGTATAAAAGGTGCTGTAATTTCTATATGGTCAAATAAATGTAGACAAATAACCTTCAATAAAATCTGCAAAGTTCACGTTAATTACATGTGAATTGTTTGATTATAAATTTAAAACTGTGGAGCACGTGGGCGAAAAATTGTCTTTGTCCCAAACATTATGGAGGGCATTGTAAGTACATGGACAGATTAGTTGTGTATGATATGGTATAGATTAATGTTCAGAGGTACTTTAATGTTGTTCAGAGCTGGGACATCAAAGATTGATACTGAGTCTTGGGTTAGATACGGATCAGATTCAGTACTATTTATTGTCATGTTACAAAACAAATGTAATATTTTTAGACGTGCAGCACAGTAACAGGCCATTTCAGCTCAAGAGCTCATGCCGCCCAGTTGCAGCCAATTAACTTACAACCCCCAGTACGTTTTGGATGATGGGAGAAAACTGGAGTCCCCAGGGAAAACCCTTGCAGAAACGGGGAGAATGTACAAATTCCTTATAGACAGTGTAGGATTGGAACCCCAATCCCAATCGCTGGTGCTGAAACTACGTGGCGCTAACCGTGCAGCCCTTATTATGGGAAATTGCCTTTAGGGTGCCTTAAGGTAGATAAAGATTTGCCATAAGGATTGCCTGGTGCCCCTTACAGTCAGAGAAAGAGAAGAAAAAGAGAGTCCCCTCAATGTCACTGAATGTCAGTGGATTCGTCTCCAGCACTCCTGAAACCTCTGCAGCCACACAGACTCCAGTCAAACCATCGGCAGCCCAAGCCCAGGTCCAAACCTACGCTATCAGGAAGCCTTCAGCAACCAGGCCCCTTCAAGAGCCTCATTGCCCTCAGCATCCTCTCGAATCCTGGGAATTGGGGTCATCTTTAGGAGTCTCCTGGCCAGCTGAAATGGATTGGAGGTCAGTCCACAGGGCCATAAAAGTGGCAGAAGGATCACTGGAACCCCCATCAATGTGATCTACCAGGATCATTGCCTGAAAAAATTAATGAACATTCCTTCCACCCTGCACACAGCATCTTTCAACAGCTCCCATTGGGGAAGAGATACAGGAGTATCAGAACAAGCACCACCAGGTGTCTCTCTATAGCCTAACCCCTCCAGTCTTGGCCAGTTCAATGTCTCCCTATAACCCAACCCCTCCAGTCCTGGTCAGTCCAGCCTCTCCCGACAAGCCAGCCTCTCCCGACAAGCCAGCCTCTCCCGACAAGCCAGCCTCTCCCGACAAGCCAGCCTCTCCCGACAAGCCAGCCTCTCCCGACAAGCCAGCCTCTCCCGACAAGCCAGCCTCTCCCGACAAGCCAGCCTCTCCCGACAAGCCAGCCTCTCCCGACAAGCCAGCCTCTCCCGACAAGCCAGCCTCTCCCGACAAGCCAGCCTCTCCCGACAAGCCAGCCTCTCCCGACAAGCCAGCCTCTCCCGACAAGCCAGCCTCTCCCGACAAGCCAGCCTCTCCCGACAAGCCAGCCTCTCCCGACAAGCCAGCCTCTCCCGACAAGCCAGCCTCTCCCGACAAGCCAGCCTCTCCCGACAAGCCAGCCTCTCCCGACAAGCCAGCCTCTCCCGACAAGCCAGCCTCTCCCGACAAGCCAGCCTCTCCCGACAAGCCAGCCTCTCCCGACAAGCCAGCCTCTCCCGACAAGCCAGCCTCTCCCGACAAGCCAGCCTCTCCCGACAAGCCAGCCTCTCCCGACAAGCCAGCCTCTCCCGACAAGCCAGCCTCTCCCGACAAGCCAGCCTCTCCCGACAAGCCAGCCTCTCCCGACAAGCCAGCCTCTCCCGACAAGCCAGCCTCTCCCGACAAGCCAGCCTCTCCCGACAAGCCAGCCTCTCCCGACAAGCCAGCCTCTCCCGACAAGCCAGCCTCTCCCGACAAGCCAGCCTCTCCCGACAAGCCAGCCTCTCCCGACAAGCCAGCCTCTCCCGACAAGCCAGCCTCTCCCGACAAGCCAGCCTCTCCCGACAAGCCAGCCTCTCCCGACAAGCCAGCCTCTCCCGACAAGCCAGCCTCTCCCGACAAGCCAGCCTCTCCCGACAAGCCAGCCTCTCCCGACAAGCCAGCCTCTCCCGACAAGCCAGCCTCTCCCGACAAGCCAGCCTCTCCCGACAAGCCAGCCTCTCCCGACAAGCCAGCCTCTCCCGACAAGCCAGCCTCTCCCGACAAGCCAGCCTCTCCCGACAAGCCAGCCTCTCCCGACAAGCCAGCCTCTCCCGACAAGCCAGCCTCTCCCGACAAGCCAGCCTCTCCCGACAAGCCAGCCTCTCCCGACAAGCCAGCCTCTCCCGACAAGCCAGCCTCTCCCGACAAGCCAGCCTCTCCCGACAAGCCAGTCCGAAACCTAACCATACAAGACTTTCATTTATTTAAAAAAAACCCAAAATATTTATTGTCCCGCGTTTATATTTTTGTGTGCTACGTCTGGTTGTGCGTCTGCTTGTTTTGCACTGAGGGCAAGAGAACGCTGTTTTGTTGGATTGTACTTGTACAATCAGATGACGATAAACTTGACTTGTACATGGTGGCGAGGAAGGCGAATGGGGATGATGTTTGTTGTGGTGGTGGAGCGCTGGTTGTGTTGTGATGAAGAGCCACATGGTGACGCTGCTGATCTTTGGCAGGTGGAAGTGGAGACCTTTGCCGTCATCAACTGGATGCAGAGCTACAACTTTGTTCTCTCTGCCAACCTTCATGGAGGAGCGGTGGTGGCGAATTACCCCTTCGACAAGGCTCAGGCGCACGTTGGACGTGGAAATTACAGAGCAGATGTCTCCAGCACTCCCGACCATGAACTCTTCCAAAAGGTAACAACACAGTATCCTGGGTTACACACCTCCCTGCAGGCAGTGATTGAGGTGGAGAGTATATAAGATATTGGTGAGGCCACATTTGGAGTATTGTGTGCAGTTTGTCTCCAGGAAACATCAATAAAATTGAAAGAGTGCAGGCAAGATTTACTAGGATGTTACTGGGATTTGAGGAATTAGTGACATGGAAAAATTTAAATGGTAAAGAATTTATTCCCTGCAGTGTAGAAGAATGAGGGAAGATTTGATAGAGGTATGTAAATTTATGAGGGGTATAGATGGAGTAAGTGCAAGTAGGCTTTTTCCACTGAGATGCAAACTGGAGGACATAGGTTAAGGGTGAAAGGGAAAAGTTAAAGGGAACATTGGGGGAACTTCTTCACACAGAGTGGTGGGAATGTGGAACAAGTTGCCAGCTGAATCAGTAAATGTGGGCTCAGTTTTGATATTTAAGGAAATTTGGACAGGTACATGGATGGGAGTGGTATGGTCTGCGTGCAGGTCAGTGGGGACTAGGCAGAGTAATGGTGCAGCATTAGAAATGCTGAAGGGCGGGGGAGTCTTGTGATGGAGTAGTGGCTGGTCGAGTGGAACCAGCCCTTCAGAGAAAAGAAAAAAAAAAGTGTGAAAGAACAGAGCTCAATAAACAAAATACAGGAAGAGAAAGATAAAGTTACAGAGAAGAGACTGAAGATGAAGATGGCACCCAAAAGAGAAAAAGTAAGAACAACAGAGAAAAGGGAAGAAGGAAAATCACTGGAGAAGAAAGAAAGAAGAAGGTCTTACCTGCACGTCGGAGCAGAGCCACCATGGAGAGGAGCGGCCCATCTCCAGTGTTGGTGAGTCCCCAGATGAGCGGTGTCCTCCCGACAGGCGGACTTCAAAAATGGCTCTCAGAGCCAAAAAGAGGTGCGCAACTGCACATGCGCGAAGAGTTGTGCATGCACAGTGCCCAAGTAAACGAAAAGGTTAACGCTGGTGGGAGGGGGACTCAGCTGAGGAGCGGTCAGCTGCGGAGCAGCCAGCTGAGAGACACCCAGTATCAGGGCATTCGGCTGGGAGAAGTAAGCAAGAAAGAAGAAGAGTGGAGAGAAAGAGAATGAAGGGCTGGAAAAGGGTGAGCAGCAACAGGGCGACCAGCAGGGGGACGAACTGCGGCAGGAGGCCCAACAGTGGGTTAGCCAGCAGCAGGGGACCCAACAACGAGTCGACCAGCAGCGGGCGGGAGGCCCAGCGGCGGGCGGGAGGCCCAGCGGCGGGCGGGAGGCCCAGCGGCGGGCGGGAGGCCCAGCGGCGGGCGGGAGGCCCAGCGGCGGGCGGGAGGCCCAGCGGCGGGCGGGAGGCCCAGCGGCGGGCGGGAGGCCCAGCGGCGGGCGGGAGGCCCAGCGGCGGGCGGGAGGCCCAGCGGCGGGCGGGAGGCCCAGCGGCGGGCGGGAGGCCCAGCGGCGGGCGGGAGGCCCAGCGGCGGGCGGGAGGCCCAGCGGCGGGCGGGAGGCCCAGCGGCGGGCGGGAGGCCCAGCGGCGGGCGGGAGGCCCAGCGGCGGGCGGGAGGCCCAGCGGCGGGCGGGAGGCCCAGCGGCGGGCGGGAGGCCCAGCGGCGGGCGGGAGGCCCAGCGGCGGGCGGGAGGCCCAGCAGCCCAGAGAAGGATGAAGATGCACGGATACAAAGAAGAGAAGAAGATGACACAGACATAGATACAGACACAGAAGAAGAGAAGGAAGAATTTTAAAGGAAAAAAGAAGGTAAAATAGAAGGACAAAGTTTAGATAAAGCCTTTTTCAAAGAACAAATGAGGTCATTAAAAGAATGGCTATCATTTGAATTTAGTGCAATCAAATGAAAAATGAAAAGGGCTGAAGACAGAATGCAAAGCTTAGAGTTGGTCATGAATGAAATAGGGAAAAGAGTAGAAAATGTGGAGGAATGAGAAACTGCTGTAGAAATGGAGATAAATGATTTAAGAGGGAAGTTGGAACAGAGTGAAAAAAAATTAAAGAGACACAAGATTTAATGTCACAAAAAATTGACGTATTGGAAAACTACAGTAGGCGAGACAACATAAAAATAGTGGGCCTGAAAGAAGGCAAAGAAGGGTCAGATATGAAGGAATTTATAAAAGGATGGATCCTGAAGGTGCTGGGAACGACAGATTCACATGAAGAAATAGAAATCGAAAGGGCGCATAGAGCGCTAGTACCGAAACCGCCACCACATCAAAAACCGAGATCCATATTGGTAAAATTTCTAAGATATTCGACAAGAGAAAATATACTGGAGCAGGCAAGAAAGAAGGTTTGAGAAGACAATAAGCAGTTGGAATATAAGGGACAAAAAATATTTTTTTTTTTACCTGGACACAAGCTTTGAACTTTTAAAAAGAGGAAGGAATTCAACACAGCGAAAACAATCTTATAGAAGAAAGGTTATAACTTTATATTAAGACATCCAGCAGTACTCAAAGTATTTATTCCTGGGGAACGGAAAAGACTGTTCTCGGACCCAAAGAAAGCCCAAGAATTTGCTGAACATTTGCAGGACAGGAGAAGAGAGGAGGAGGAGTGACAAGAAGGAAGACCGGCAAGAAAATATACAAAAATATGTAAAAATATAAGGTAAAGATAATGTATATATAAAAAATTTAAAGATGGTTAAGAGAAGGGGAAGAAGGGGAAAAAAAGAGAGAGCTTTGTTATGTTTAGGAAAATAATGTTCTCTGAGGGGAGCTGGGGGAAGAAGAATAATGGTCACTGCGAAATTGGTTGACGCTTGCGAATAAGTTTGCAAACCAAATGGAAAGGGGAGTTGTGGTTGGGTCAAGGGACAAGGAGCAATCCAAGGAGGGGAGGTTCATATGGAGTTAAAGGGTTTTTGCTTGTGGGGATTGTTGGATATCTTAAGTGCGTTGTCATATATTGAGATTAAAAAGGAAAACTTAAAAAGCACTAATGGAAAAAAGGGATGGAGGTGGTGAAGAGGCAGAAAAGAAGTGAAACTAAAGATATAAGGTGGCCACGTTGGACTATATGACTATAAACATTAATGGAATATATAACCAAGTTTAAGTGTATCCCATTGGAAAAAATAATCACATATAATTTAAAAGACAAAGTTACAATGTTTGAAAAAACCTGGGAACCATATATGGAACATAACAGAAAGAGCAGGCCTCGGACCACCACCACCTAAAATGATAAGAAGATAAACACGAGCAGATTTAATGTGAATAAGCAGATGATATGTCTTTTTTGTTGGCATTCCTTTTGTATAAAGATATTTTATTGTATTTTAAATGTTCAATATTTACTGTTTATGGAGGGGGGTGGGAAAAGGGAAGAGAGGGATGGGGGAAAAAAAAGAGAAAATGTCACTGAATATTTAAAGAGATGCATTTGTAAATATATTGGTTGATATGGTTCATAGTGCGATAAATAAAGAATTACAAAAAAAAGAAATGCTGAAGGGCCCGTTTCTGTGCTGTAGTGCTCTACGATGGTGAAAGTGCTTGGAATACTTGCTTTCATTGGGTGGCGTATCGAGTACATAAGATGTGACCTTGTGATACAAGGCAGTGCTGAGACTCCACTTGGAGTGCTGTGTGACATTCTGGTCGCCCAGCCATAAGGAAGGACATCAACAAGTTGGAGGGGGTGCAGAGGAGATTTGCCAGCTGTTGCCAGGGTTGGAGGTGTTGGGTTATAGGAAGACTTTAGACTGGCTGGGACTGGAGGGGATGGGTTACAGGGAGAGGTTGGACTGGCTAGGTTGGGTAATAGGAGTCATTGGACTCCCTCCTCCTGCTCCCCAAGCACCATTCCCCATTGGAAATATTGTTTGGGATCTTCAGGGTGTGTTGGTGTAGGTTCCATTTTGTGCTCCCTGTTATCCTTAACTATGGGCTGACTTCACTGAATAGCACGCAGGGTTTTCACTGTATCTCGATGCATATGACAATAAAGAATTCAATTCAAGCAGGGTTTTACGCCTGCTCAGTAAACTCACCCCTGCAATCACAATCTCTCCCTCACCACTGCTCTTATGACAGTGGTGTCATAAGGAGAAGAGTCTGATCCAACAAGTGGAGCTACAATCCAATAACTGCTCTTTTCAGGGAGTTTTTCTGTACTTGTGCAACGGGCTGTGGCCTTCTCTACATTGATGGCTTTAAGAGCCATTTTATTCAAATGGAAAGACTCTAGATCTCCAACAGTATTTCAATGGTGTTCTCATATTATGTACTGTTTAAATTAGAAAAAAAAATTAGAAAACATGTGTTTGATTCATCGATGAAATTTGAAGATACACGGTGACCTTTTATGTCTTACTTTCATATGATGTAAATCTTTCTAATGTGATTAGATGTATTTATGCTTCTAGATGGGAAATAGTCTTATTTTTATTTGATTAACAGTAGGAACCAAAAACTACAAAATATATGTAACCCTCAGGATAAGATGCTCACAGCTGTTTTTTTTTAATTAGAGTAGGTTAGTTGGGGTTTTTATACAATACTTATGAATTTTTTTCAATTTTCACCTATTGCAGTGGAGGGGGGATTGAGTTTATACTGTTTGAAGTTTTATATTTTACACACACACACACACACACACACACACACACACACACGCACAGAGCGACATGCGCACAGAGCGACGCGTGTGTGTGTATCTGTGTGTGTGTGTATCTGTGTGTGTGTGTATCTGTGTGTGTGTGTATCTGTGTGTGTGTATCTGTGTGTGTGTGTATCTGTGTGTGTGTGTATCTGTGTGTGTGTATCTATATATATATATATAGAGAGAGACACACACACACACACACACACACATACATAAACACATGTGACACTGTATTTTATAGTTAATTCCCTTTTCTTCACTGCACAGACAGGACCTTCGGTCTACCTGGTCCAATGCCAACCAAAGTGCCCTCCTGATTCATCCCATTTACCTGCATTTGACCCTATGAACCTTTTCCTCTCCATCTACCTGCATCAAAGTAGTCATTGTTCCCCTGGTCTCCCATCTCCTTGAGCACCTCCTTCCATTTGCCCACCACGCCCGATGTGGGCAAAACTTGCCGCTTGGGACCCCTTTTGATCTTTCCCTTCTCACTGAAACCCATGCCATCTAGCTTTTAGACTCTGACTGACCATTTACCCCACCTAAGCCCTCCATGATTTTATAAGTAAAACAAGAAAGTCGGCACCTTCTGGGGTCTCGGGCAGCACATAAATGTGCCGGAGAAATTCAGCAGGTCACACAGCATCCAGAGGAAATATAAGGCAGTTGTACTTCTCCCCTTGACCTTTCTTCTCCCCAGCCTATTACTTTGGGTGTTTGTCTGCTTTTTACTCTTACCTGGAAGAAGTGTTCAAGGCAGAAACGTCGGTTGTACTGGATACCTTTACCTCCTCTGGAAGCTGCAAGGCCTGCTGAATTCCTCCAGCATTTCTGTGTTCCTACAAAGCAGTCTCAGGCCGAAGCCCCTCTGGGTTTCAGAATGATTTTAAAATGGCGGTCCCTTTTAAACAAATGCAAATGTTTTAAAATCATACAAAACAGGGGACATGGGGTGTTAAATGAATTTAGATAAATAAAGACCATAATATTACGAGCATGTTTTTTTAATTTTAAAGTAATACTTCAAAATAAAACTGCAGTGCTAATTTTTTAGGTGCAGAAGCTCACCGAAAACAGCGACAAGGAAGTCTCACGAGCCCTGGCCTTGTGGCCGCCATGTTGTATTTGGTGTTGTATAATTTAATAATATTGCACAGTAGCACTCATTAATTATCATAAAATACAATTATCAAGAAGTAAAGAAATAGATTTACCAATTTAAAACTAAGTACCTACTTACCAAATGCCACTAATGAAAAGTTTCACAATAATTTCCGCAAAGGGTCAGGCGTAATATATTTTCGGGGGTCTGGAGCACCTCTTGTTCTGGTGTCTTTGTTGATCTGTGGCACCGCAGCCATGATGTGGCAGATGGCTCAGGATTCCACTGAAGTAGAGGAGGGCCATGTAGTTTAACAAACATAAATGCTGAAACATGATTTATGAGAATTCTTGAGAGTGTTGTTGTTATTTGTCAAGTTTGTGTGACTGAACCCCCGCACACTCAGCAATATAGGAATAACTGTGAACAGCTCAGTAATGGGCGTAAATCTTGGGGGATGCGGGGTCCACGATCCTCCACGTAATCTCTGAAGGGATTTATGACATGGAAAAAAGAAAGCTTAAACCTCTTACAGAGAGATGATATTGCAGCTTCTCCTTAATGAGGCAGATTTTAGCAGGTCACTTAGCCTTTATCAAGAACACACATTTCATTTAGCAGGGATTTATACAGTGAGGTTCAGAAGTTTGATAACCTTTCAAGGACATTGTTGTGAACATAGTGGTGCAAATTGTTTATAAGTTCTCCAAACTTTCCTTTTTCAATGGCCTTGAGCTTCCAGGGTTTATTTGTACCGGGTTGCTCTTTCAGTCCATGCCGTGAACTTATGCTCCATTGGATCACTTAGTCTGCTTGTAGTAGTGCGTTTCTGTAAACACTCTGACAGTAAACCAAGTTCATGCAATGTGTCATACATTAGAACTAAGTCCAATAGAAATTGTTCTGAAGAGAGTCTTTTCAACAGACCTTCATAGATTTTTCTGTCACTCCCAGATCTTGTTTCATCCTTCATTGCTCTTTCAAAATGAAAGCACAGTGCTACATAATTTTGCCACACTGCGGAAACTGTTTGGAACGAGCTGGCTACCCAGATGATGACCAGAACATGGCCTATTTTGCAAATCTGTTGTTCTAGTTGAGTCAGACACATTCAGACAGTTCCTTTTGATTTAAAGGTGATCTCCTGTAGAGAGTACAATTTATCCCTAAATGATTAATTCCATGAGCTCTCACTGAATCGCCGACTGCAAGTTCGAATCTGTGATTAAAGACAGTGCCAAATGATCACATCAGTGTAATGTTCCTTGAGAATTGTAGCAACACCGGATTTGACACCAAGCATCGAGCTCGGCCCGTCACTTGCAAATGCCACAAGGTTCTGTTTCAGGTAAGAGCCATCAAACACATGGTTATTGAAACAGTTCAATAGATGCTTCGCAATAGATGCAGCTTTCTGATCAGGCAGTTCAATTAGATCTAAAAGCAAAAAATGGGGATCACTTTCATTCTCACTTTCACCTTCCAAATAAACGGAGAGGGTGGTCTTAATGCCCAGGCTTGTCGATTGATCAATGAGAACAGAAATTTTGCCATTTATTTGCTTGATGCGCTGGCAAATTTTCTTTTTCATATTAATGCTATGTGATTAATTATCTCTGTAGCACTAGTGGGGGAACGCAGTCCAATTCCAATCTCAACACCGTTTTTGTTTTGAAGTTCCAGTAAGCCAAAGTGATCAGTGTGGGTCTGTCATTCTGTGCAGAACAAAACATTAAACAAATCTCCTTCGGATGTGAAGCATTTGTGGTGTCACAGAATTTTCCAAGAGTATCTTCACCAGCTATATTTTCAACACACAGCGCAGCAGTGTGAGCTTTTCAGAATTGGTAAATGACAATTTTTTTTTCTCTGAGAGACTTCAAGTGTGTCCTTTGATCGGCTCCATAATAGGATCCTGGTACATCTGCCTCAAACCCTTAGAAGTGAAAAGTGTCAGATTGCTTATGTTTGCACATACTTTGCAGCCAAGTTTATCATCCTTGAAGTCTCACCAGAGATAAGCTTCCTTCTTTTTCTTTCACATTTCTTCAGTCCAAACACCTGAATGGGGATAACTTCAAAGCACCATTACTTTCAGAACTGCATATAGACCCAGTTAGAAAATTTGAACTAGAGGCAAGCGAAACACAGCTTTAGTCACTTATACTGTTACCACTAGCAGTCTCTTGTACATTATTCTTGTTACAGTCCTCAGCTTGTTTACAAAAGAAAGAAATTAATGCTGCTTGCTGAGAAGCCAGAGCATTTAGAGAGAAAAAAAAATTACTTCAGTATTATCGAGTAATCCACGGACCACCATCCACCACAATTGTAGCCGTACTATGCGACTGGGCAGAGCAGACAGCAGGACATTCTAGCCATCTAAATTGGAACCAAGTAATAGAGTATTTTTTTTTTAATTCTAATGAATTATTGCTGTCCCGGTCCCCGGCTCTTGAGTTTGGCGTCTCACTCTCTCTCTCTTCCACTTTACTGTTGATTTTTTTCTTGAATTTCTTCCATTTCTTTTTCCCACTGCAGATCATGTGCTTTCGTCACCCAACGTTGTTCTTTTTTTTCCACCAGATTTTCACCTCCGACGACCCTTTTTTTAGAAATTCTCTGGATCCCATGGTCCAGAGTGTGTATTCTTTATCCTCATGGCCACTTTCATCCACTTTGGAAATGTCACTTCACTACTGGTCACTCGACCCTGCAATTCATGTGAAAATATGGCGCCAAACACCCCGTAGAATGTAACTCCGCGCCTCTGAAGTCACGCACACATCGTTCGCGCATGCGCTTTCCCATATCACTCCCCTCCCCAATACCCACTTCTGTGAAATCCCTGCTGTGTTTTATACACGGCCACTGCCGCTGCTGTCAATCCCCATGACATTCGTTTAAAAACCCTGCTTTGTTTTTTGCCATATTTTACAGAGATACAGGAACCGTGCTTCTGCTGCACTGCACCCCTGTAAAACTGGCTCAAACTGGCTTATGACAGGAGGACGGGTGGTGATGACGCTCGACAGGAAGGGGCTTTTATAAAGTAACGATCGTGCTAATCAGTGATGGCGTCCGACAGGGGGTTGCTCTCATCAAATGATAATCACATCAATTAGTGGCGGTGCGTGCCACAAAGGGCTACTTATTGGGTGATAATAGCGCAAATTATCGACATGATACACAGGAGTTGAGTAACCATCAGGTCGTGTTTGGTCCAAACTCCATCTTTGATGAGCAGGTGTCATCTACCAAAAATATTTTTTTAAAGTGCCAGTCTTTGGAGATTGATGGTGTTCGGAATTCCGGTTAAAAGGTTAGCACCTGCACTACATTTAGAATGTAACCTGCGTGAAATTCCTTAGCTTTGTCAACCGTAAGGAAGACAGAGAGTCACCACTTAGTCCAGTGCTCCTCACAGAAATGAGGCCTGTTAGGTCTGCTTTGTTCATGAATGAGTGAGACAAACACCAGGCTGAGTCGAAATCAGGGTTCTTTGTTCTTTATTACCGGATTGTAACACTTGCGACTAACAAAGTTAGTCGGAGAATGCATTCTGCCGTTATCAGCAAAATGGTGATTTTTTATACCCTTGGATATGTGCTTAGAACATCATCATCTCATTACTTGTCCAATGACTAAAACTGTTGCTATCCTTTCCCTGCTAGCTTCCTGCCTCTCAATCCATCAATGTCTCTCTTATCTTGTAAGTACAAGGATGCATTTACATCTTGTTACAGCCCTGTACATTCCCATCTCATGATGTTTTACCTAACAGGAGTACAAGGACACCTCCCCTTCTTGTTACTGCCCTGTACAGGGTAACTCCCTACACATTCCCATCTCATGATGTTTTACCTTACAGGCCCCAGTGAGGAACAAATTCGCAACCCCTGGTTTACAAGACCAGTACTCTAACCACTGAGCTGTTGGAGCCTCCATTTGTATGTTAAGTCAGGTTTTTTTTTTGCACTGCCAATAAGTGGTAATTCTGCCTTGCCCGCAGGAAAAAGGATCTCAGGATTGTGTGATCTCATATATGTGCTCTGACAATAAATCTGAAAATCTGTGGGCCGGAAGGGCCTGTTACCGTGCTAAAGAACAGCACGTGATATTCTAAGTGAGGTCTTGCCAACATCTTGCACGATGTACCATCTTGTGCCAGGCTCAATGCCCAAGGCAAGTGCACTGAACACCTTCACCACTTGGCCTACTTTCCATGCCCCAGGGAGGGAAAGAATTATGGATATACGTGGGGTCTGCAAATAGTTTGGAAGGGAACTGCTTGATGCCTGCGGGGTACCACAGATTGAAATCTAATGGTCTGATGAATCAGGCAACAATGACTGGTTGCAGAATGGCTTTGAATTCTGTAGCATATGGTTTACTGTATAGTCAGATGTTTGCAGGACTGCATGTTTGCCAGTTTCACTGCAACCAGCAGAGGGAGGCACAGATCACTAGATGTGCCTCACACAAGCTCTCCCCTGAACCCTCCCTTTCCCTCACCTGTGGACACAACCAGATTAAACCCTGACTCAACTGTTCACATTGAAAGATGCAAGAACATTGGAGCAGACTCCACTATTCTTGCTGAGATGGATTCTTATTGAAGTTGATCAGTGGTGAAGAGTATTTCCTGGATGTCTCCTTGTGCTGTCCATGCCCTGGGAGTGTGTGTTGGGACAATGTAGAGGGAGCTTCACTCTGTATCTTACCCGTGCTGTCCCTGTCCTGGGAGTGTGTAATGGGACAGTGTGGAGGGGGCTTCACTCTGTATCTAACCCGTGCTGTCCCTGCCCTGGGAGTATGTGATGGGACAGGGTAGAGGGAGCTTCACTCTGTATCTAACCCATGCTGCCCCTGCTCTGGGAGTGTGTGATGGAACAGTGTAGAGAGAGCTTCACTCTGTATCTAACCCGTGTTGTCCCTGCCCTGGGAATGTGTGATGGGACAGTGTAGAGGGAGCAGTTTTGATCATCTATTTGCAGGAAAGATATCGATAAGATTGAAAGAGTGGAGAGAAAATTTGCAATGATGTTGTTGTGACCAGAGGAGCTAAATTACACGGCAAGGTTGACTTGGTCCCTGGAGCCTCAGAGAATGAGGGGAGATTTGAAAGTAGTACACAAAATGCTGAGGGATATGGTTAAGAATAAATGGTAAGAGCGTGGAACAAGCTGCCAGCTGATGTGGTGAACGCGGGTTCAATTTTGACATTTAAGAGAAATTCGGAAAGGTACATGGACGATGGGGTGTGGAAGGATATGGTCTGGGTGCAGGTCAATGGGACAAGGTGGAAAAATATATTTGCATGGACTAAATGGGCTGAGGGGCCTGTTTCTGTACTATGACTCGGTGTTGAGACCCTTGTTGTTTGTGATGTACACAAATGACTCAGATGGAAAAGTAGCTGAGCTTTGTTTAGGCAGCCCATGGAATACTGTATGCATGTATGGACAGTCAGAATCTTCCCCCCCCCCCCCCCAGGGTAAAATATCTCACTCTGAAGCATGTGTTTAAGGTGAGGGGAGGAAAGTTTAGGTCAGATGTGCGGGGAATTTTCCTTTGTACGGAGAGCGGTGGGTGATAGAATGGGCTGCCAGGAGTAGTAGTGGAAGCAGATACAGCAGTCGCATTGAGGCTTCTGGATAGACATGTGAACAGAAGGGAGGTGGAGGGATATCTGCCTAGTGCAAGATTTGGAGGTTTGATTTGGACATGGTGTTCAGCATAGACACGTGGGCCAAAGAGCCTGTTGTTATGCTGTACTGTTCATTTTGGTAGTTAATGAGATTTCTTTTGTAATATTTTATTATTACCTCCATAAAATTAATTGTACCAGTCTGTTTTTCTCTCAACCGTCTGCCAGCTTGCCCGTGTCTACTCCTACGCTCACGGATGGATGCACAGTGGAACCAACTGTGGAGACTATTTTCCTGAAGGAATCACCAATGGAGCGAGCTGGTACTCACTGGCGAAAGGTGAGTACCAGCCGAGTAAAGGGGTCTCTAGAGGTGGAAGGAAGGGAGCGACGATTCCAAAAGTAAAACCTGATGTTTGCAGTCACCATGGTTGAAGTAAAAACCCAATGCTGGAGGCTCAGCAAGATAAATAGTGTATTTTATATAGCAAAGATAAAGGTACATAACCAACATTTTGGGCTTGAAACTTTCATCAAGGTATGGGGGGGGAAAAATATCCATGTTCCTTTTGGTCCATCAAATCTGTGCTATCCCAGAATAATCAGGAATATGCATTTAAAATGAAAGAGAGCGGCGAGTTTAGGATGAAAGGGGGAGACCCTACAGGATGGTTACCATGGCAGTGGACCAGCGAGGGGCTCAGTAGCTGAGACTCATACAAGCACAGCCAACCTGTGGTCAGTGGGATGCTGGAGACTGGCTCATGGGGACCAGGTATCGGAGCTGGTTCAAGAGAGCGCTGAGGGCAAGAAGGGCTCCAGAGAGGCTTCATGCTGAAGGCTTCCTGGTCGTGTTGGAGGTTCAGATCTGACGCTCGGGTAGAGCAGAAGTTTGTGAGGCTGCGGGAGCACTGGAGGCGAATCCGCGGACACTCAGCGAATCTGAAGGGACTCTCTTTTGCTTCTCTTTCTCGCATACTGTAAGAGGTGCCAACTGACACTAATGGCGACTCTGCCTTGGAGCAGGCAGAAGGCAATTTCATGTAATAGTACATGTTGTGTACTATTACATGACAATAGAGGAATCTTGAATCTTGGGTTTAATGGGTGGGGCAAGATTTTGCACAGAGAGTGGTGGGTGCCTGGAACAGAGATTGACCTTGACAATGGTGGAAATCAGTAGCATTGAAGAGGCTTCTGGCCAGTGAATCGAGGGCTTTGAAAAAAGGCTTGGTTTAATGTGGCATCATGTTTAGCACAGACAACGTGGGCCTGTACTGTTCTATGTTCTAACACCCAGGGATGCAAGACTTCAACTACCTCCACACCAACTGCTTTGAGATCACGCTGGAGTTGAGCTGCCAGAAGTTTCCACCGCAGAGCGTACTTCAGCGAGAGTGGTACGGGAACCGAGAAGCCCTCCTCGCTTACATTGAGGAGGTAAGGCTTCGCACAGTGCTGGCCCTGCAAGTCTGCACATTCTCCGCTTTGCATAGTGATGATAGTTCAACCGTTGGATTTTCTCATGGGCAGAAGGTTCATGCCTGTTTTGCAGTTCCACGGGGCGAAAATCAAAAAAAATGCAGATCCTGGAAATCAGAAATAAAATCAGAGAAACAGCGAGCAGAATGGTTAGTGACGCGGTTAGCATGACACCAGTGGCCCGGGTTCAAATCCGGCGCTGTTTGGTTTGTACGCTCTTCCCGTGTCTGCATGGGTTTCCTTCTGTTCTCTCCCGCCTCCAAAATGTACAAGGGTGCGCAATACTCAGTTGAGCTAAAGTCAGCAGGTCACACAGCATCTACAGGAAGCAAAGGGATAGGACCAACATTTCGGGCCCGAGCCCTTCGTCAAGGTATGAGCAAAAGAAGCAGGCAGGTGCCTGAATAAAAAGGTTGGGGGGAGGAGAGGAAGGAAGAAGGGGCAGAGGGAGGGGCGCAGGCTAACAGGTGTGAGGTCATGGGTAGATAAGGGTCAGAGGCTAAAAGAGAAAGAAGCTGAAAAGTGATGGGGAGGGGGTAGCTCCCATGGAGAGGGAAGGGGTGGGATCTCGAGGCAAGGCAACAAGGGGATAGGGAAAGAGCGAGAGAGGGAGAGAGACAAGGGAAGGGCCTGTTGGGAACTGAAGAAGTCGATGATAATGCCATTTACTTGGAAAGTGCCCAGACAGAATTTATGGGTAGCGTTGCTTTGGCAGTGCATGTTAATTGGGTCAGAGGGAAGGGACTAGGGAGCAGGAGGAAAGGGCAATAACCGGCTTCTACCATCAGGTTTCTGAACAGAGATGTAGAGAGGATGAGCAAATGTAGGTTCTTGGGAGTCACTATCTCGGAAGATCTTTCCTGGAACTAACACACCAATGGCATCATGAAGAAAGCCTCTACTTCCTCAGGAGTTTGCGGAGGAGCTAGTGGAGTTGTTCAAGTGAATCGGTACGGACTTGAAGGGCCGACACGGCCTGTTTCCGTGCTGTAAACGATTATATGGTTATATGGATGGGGAACGAGAGGGACACGGAGGAGGGATTTAACAGAAATCAGTGTTAATGATGTCTAGTTGCAGAGTGCCCAGGCAGAATATTAGATGTTGTTAGGCGATAGGAAAATGGGAATTTGAGGGGAAGGTTTTTTTTTTAAAGAGTACTCAATATCTGAAACGCTGCCAGATATGATCACTGTGTTAAAGACATTTGAATAGGTAAGGCATGGAAAGAAATGTGGGCAAAAGAGATGTGTTGATGGACAAACTGGTCAGCGGGGACGTGTTGGGCCAAAGGGCCTTTTTCTGGTTGAATGATCTCCTGATTGATCCTGCTACATTAATGCTTGCCCAATGAGGTGTCAACACACAGCATCTCACTCTCACTGGAAATTGGAAGAGCAGATATAAATGAGCAAATGTCTTCCACGTTTTTAAGAATCTTAGCTTAGCATCTGCAACATGTACAACCACCTACAATTGTCATGTTACTCAATATCTAACCCGTGCTGTCCCTGCCCTGGGAGTGTGTGAAGGGACAGTGTAGAGGGGGCTTCACTCTGTATCTAACCCATGCTGTCCCTGCCTTGAGAGGGTGTAATGGGACATTGTAGAGGGAGCTTCACTCTAATCCGTGCAGTGGAGAGGGAGCTTAGTGCAACGTGGGAATGCAGGAATGACAAATGATCACATTTTAAATAATTTTCAGGTGCACAAAGGAATTAAAGGAATGGTATTTGATGAAAATAACAATGGGATTCCTGATGCAGTCATCTCAGTTTTTGGGATCAACCATGATGTCACCACAGGTATGTGTCTTTGGAACAAAATGGATGCATTCCTATCAGGTGTTGTACAGATGCCCCCACCTGAGAGCATCGATTCCTTTCCACCCCACTCCCCCAACCCCACCCCCCCCCCCCCCCCAACCACCGACTATGAATGTGGGCAGATCACTCTCCTGCCAGCGATTTCACCATTTCACCTGATCAGGGGCTCTGCACTCAAGAGGATGCAAGAGAAAATTCCTCCTTATGTCTCACCAATTACTCTGAGCTTGGGGCACAGGTTGTTGAAGAGTTAGAGGGGATTTATAGACCATTAAGGGGGTGGGGGGGGGGCTACCAATCATTGTCGAACAGGACAGTGAAGGCAGAATCCCTCGTTGCAGGTAAAATAAACCTGGATGATCATCTGACAAAACCTTCTTGTCCAGGGCCCCAGACCAAGATCTGGGAAGTGGTATTTAACTTGCCTTCAGACAGCACAGATGTGATGGGCTGAATGACCTGTGTGATATCTCTCCATGAAATTATTCTTCAATTTGGCACCTCTGGATATTGGCTTCCCCCTTCCACCCCTCCCAACACCCAGCCACATCACCAAACCCTTTCCTTGGCCCTCACTCTTAGCTAGTCATCGATGCCTTCTGGGTTTCAGTTCAGACGGCCTGGTCTTACTTAACGACAGTAAAAACACTTGATATTCCATCTGGGAACTCTCCAACAGGACGGCATCAACTTCTTTGGCAGCAGGGTCCCTCTGTGTCCCAGGAGAGTGAACCAAGGTGTGGGCAGGAGGGCGACAGTAACAGGCCTCAATGACTACCACCCTGTGGCACTGACCTCTACCATTATGAAATGTTTCGAGTGTCTGGTGATGGAATGCACCAAAGTACATCTCCTGGAGGCGATGGACCCATTTTAATTCACCTATAGAAGGAATCATTCCACAGACAATGCTATAGCCTTGTCCCTTCACTCCATCCTGACCCACCTGGAGAGCGTCACCTCATGCGCCAGGCTGCTGCTCATCGACCAGCTCGGCATAAGTAGAGCACCAATTCCTTGGAGTTCACTTAACCAGTGACCTATCATGGACACACAACATCTCCTTACTTGTCAGGAAGGTGCAACACTGTCTGCACTTCCTGAGAAGGCCAGTGGCCACCATTATGTCAACCTTCTATAGGAGCTCTATCAAGAGCGCCTTGGCCGACTGCATCACAGTGTGGTACGGTTGCTGTAGATAAATGGATCAGAGGTCAATACCCAGGACCTTAAGTGTTGCAGAGAGAATCACTGGAGTCTCCCTCCCCTCTCATCGATGTGGGATCATTGTCTGAAGAGGGTGTGCAAAATCATTGAGGACCCCTTCCACCCAGCACACAATATATTTTAACCGCTCCTGTCGGGGAAGAGATACAGGAGTATCAGAACCACCACCACTAGGCTGAGGAACAACTTCTTCCCACGGGCAATGAGAACGCTGAACAATCAAAGGAACTGCTTACACTAACCATATTTACGAAGCAATATTTATTTACTTGTTCATATGAATACTTGTTATGCATATGTGTTGTTTGTCTGTATGTGTGTTATATCTGGTTGTGTGTTTATGTGTTTTGCACCGGGGACCAGAGAATGCTGTTTCGTCGGGTTGTGCATGTGCAATCAGATGACAACTGGACTTGACAACTAAGGGTGGTTTGTGCTATGTCCCAAGGTTCTGATGGGGATTATTTCCGGCTGCTGTTACCGGGGAAATATATTGTGACCGCATCGGCGCAGGGCTACGAAAGTCAAGCTGCTCACGTCAGTGTCAATGGGAACCAGTCAACTCGGGTGAGTCCAAAATCCTGGTTTATTTATTAATTTCCCAAGCTCTGTGGTAGCAACTCGCAATTCTTTCCGAAATACTGAGAGCGCCTCAAGGTATGTGAATCCAGCACACTCTGTCAGAGGTGGACGACGGGCTTTGCCTATGAATCCTTGCCCAAGACTCTGCTGCTTACATCCTCTTCACCCATCACCACCCTCCCCACTCACTGTCCAGCTTAGGGTTCCAATGGCCCACTGCGCAGTTTAGTGGTGGTTATAGTCTGGTAATAAAAGCCCAGTATTAGTATAACATTTGTCTGGTCCATGTCTATGCATATCAGAGTCATTTTTCTTATCCTTCCCCCCCCCCCCCTTTAAAAAATAATCCGGGTTTCACGATTCCTTTTATTGTCAAATTTCCCACATGGAATATTGTGTTTGGTTTTGGTCGCCTCATTGCAGGAAGGATGTGGAAGCTAAGGAGAGGGTGAGAGGGTGCTGCCTGGGTTGGAGATCGTGTCTGATGATGCAAGGTTAACAGAGTTGGGGCTTTTCTTGTTGGAGAAATGAAGGATGAGAGGTGACTTTAATTGAAGTCTACAAGACTATGAAAGGTGTAGATGGGGTGGGTGGGCAGCACCTTTTGCCGGGTGAGAGTAGCAAACTCCAGAGATCATCTATTTAGGGTGAGAAGGAAAGTTTAGGGGTGATGTTTGGGGTAATTTACACAGGGGCATTGGGTCCCTGGAATGTGTGGTGGTGGAGGGTGGTACAATAGGAACTTTGAAAGGACTTTTAGACACATGGATGCAAGAGGGTGTAAGGTAGGAATGATTTTGAGTTAGTTTATATTGGTTAGCACAACATTGTGGGCCGAAGACCCTGCACCAAATATACATGACATAGAACGTAAAACATTATAGCACAGCAACAATTTAAAAGCACACAGAGGGGCTCCAAGCCCAGCACGCTGATGGAGACGAGAAAGAGAAGTGCAAGCACTCCGAGAATTGCCTCACTTCCTCCGATCTCTGCTCCTCCATAGCTGCAAGGCTGCCTGTCTGATCCGGCAGTGAACCCAAGCTCTGGGTGCTGGTGTCTCCTCCTCGGCCCCTGGTTCCCAACACCCGATATGATCAGGGAGCTGTCAGCACCCAAGGTCCCTTCGATAGCACCTTGCTCACCATCGCTGCCCTCACAGATCCTGGTCTCAGCTCCCATAGGCCGGTCTCCAGCAACCTGGTGCTAAGCCTGCGGCTGCCGTACACTACTGTGGCCTGCTCTATCTCTGAGGTGGTGGGGGGGGAGGAGAGATGGGAGGATTTTCTCCCACCCTGGCCCCCTATGCTAGTCCGTTGCTCCCCCAGAACCATAGAACATTACAGTTTAGACACAGGCCATTTCCCCTTCTCGCCCGAACTATTATACTGCCTAGTCCCACTAACAAGCACCCAGTCCATGGCCCTCCATACCTCTCCAATCCATGTTCCTCTCCATATTCTTCAGTATTAAAATTGAGCCTGCATTCACCACTTCAGCTGGCAGCTCATTCCACACTCCCACCACTCTCTGTGTGAAGAAATTTTCCCCTTTCACTCTTAACTCCTGGTTTGTATCTCACCTACCCTCAGAAAAAAAGGCCTATCAACATTTACTGTCTCATTTTGTATACCTCATTTGTATATCAATTTTGTATGACCCTCGAGGGCAGAGCTTCCGAATGTGGGTGTTACCATCTTGGGCACCTATTATCTGAATTTCCATCTTAAGAACCAAGTGCCCTCTTCTTCCCACCCTCCGCGACACCTTCGGCCCGCCGTCTTGTCACCTGTACGGAATCACCTTCGCTATCCACTGTCTCCATCCCATCATCCCAACCTCTCCCTACTGCAGTAAGCTGCTCCAGTTCCAAAAATGCACCCTGCGACCCTGATCCACTGACCGTTTTGGCAACGGAATTCGCTGAATGGCTTCCTAGAGGTCTTGGACCTTGACTGAAGGTTTAGCATTTGAAACCCACTCCGAGCAGCCGGGGAATTTAAAATACACAATAAGAATTTATTGTTGTGAACCTGTCACAAAATGTGTTGTTTTGCAACATTGCTATGAATTACATATTTAAAAGAAAAACGGTTGGTGCAAAAGGAGAGGAAAAAAGATGTCATGTCTGTGGTTCGTTGTCCATTCAGAAATCTGTTACCAGAGGGGCAAGAGGCTGTTTTTGTAACATTGGGTGCTCGTCTTCCTGTACCTCCTTCCTGATGGTAGTGGTGTGAAAAGGGCGTGGCCTGGCAAATGAGGGGCTTGATGATGGAGGCTGCTTTCTTGAGACACCAAAATGTGTGCCCTTCAATAAATTGAGTTCCAGTTTGCTCAAAGCTAATATTGGCCACTGTAGTGAATCGAGTGGGTTGCTCTAAGATTTAAAAAGTGCTAGAAATACTCAGCAGGTCAGGCAGCGCCTATGGAGGGAAGAAAATGCTCTTTTTGGTGAACAATGTGGAGTTAGATGGGGGTCAGAACCTGTCAGGTTGATGAGTCTGCCATCCTTTCCTGCTGTCTGCATCAAACTCCCACACCAAACCCCTCGTCTGAGTAATTTCTGGGTGGGCAATAAATACTGGCGTGATTTGAATAAAGTAACATTCCAGAGGATTATTAATTCTGCACTGGTCATCTCTGCTCCTGCCCCATAACCAGAGCAGTCCAATTCTCACTGGAAACCTCGCCACCATTTTCCGTCAGACTTGAGGTCTTGTTCACCTCCCCACGTCTGCCCCCAGATTGAGGGTTTTCCTCTGGGGAGAAGGAATAGGCGCCTCTGCTTGTTTCCCTGGGGGTGTAGGTGGTGGTGAGTTTGCAAAGGATAAAGGCTGACTCATTCCCCTCACAATCTCATCCCCTTCACAGCCGAGCCCCTCCTTTATTCTGGAGATCTGACTTTGTTCACCCCCCCACCATAGCTGGACTTCCGACTGGTGCCGAAAGTTGTTCCCTCTGCCACCACATCCGCCTTCCCGCTGCAGCTGAACGTCACCAACCGTGTGCCCCTTCGCAGGGTAGGACCCAGAGCAATCGGGAGGAGACCTCCATGGGAGCACCCACACCAGAGGCTCAAGCAACATGGGCAATGAGGAGCAATTTATCCTTCTTCCTTCTCTCTCTCACCCAACCTTCTATTTCTCTCCAACCTCCCCCTGGGTCCGCCTTCCTCTCCATTCCCACTCCCACCCGCCAGCCTTTCTTTTCTCTCCCCTCTACCCCCCTTGGCCAGCCCTTCCTCTTCCTCTCCTCCCCCCACCTTGGCCCACCCTTCCACTCACTTTCTTCCCACCCCCCCAACCAGCCCACCCTTCCTCCCCTCGACCCGCCCACCCTTCCTCTCCTCTGCACCCCCCAATGGCCAGCCCTTCCTTCTCACCCCACCTCAGCCCACCCTTCCTCTCACTTTTTCATCCCGGCCTGCCATTCCTCTCCTCTGCACCCCCACCGGCCCTTCCTCTCCTATGTCCCCTCCGCTCATTTGCCCCCTTCCCCTCCTCTTCTCAGTCTGCTGCCCCCTTCCTCCCCTCTGCCTCCTTCCTCTTCTCCCTTGATCCTTCCTCCAAGCTAAACCCTTTTCACTCATTCATCTCCATGTGGTCATATCAGAGGAGAACCGGCTGGCGAATGGGAACACTGTGGGAATTGTTTTCTGCGCAAGGTGGATTCATTTTGCAGGGAGCAGCCTATTTTGGGCTGGGAATATCTTTCAGAGAATTTATGCCCTTATTGTCTTGTCTAAGAGAGTGAGTAACTTACAAACTCTGCCTTGGAGGCAAAAATCAGACCAAAAATCTTTTACTTTTAATGTCATATTCTCTACGTGTGTATATTTTAAATAGATTTAATATTCTACTTTACTTAAATTTAGATAGGGTGGTGAAGAGTGCTTTTGGTACCTTGGCCATCATAAATCAGAGTATCGAGTACAGGAGTTGGGATGTTGTATAAGGCCAAATTTGCGATATTGTGTGCAATTTTGGTCGCTGAATTGTTGGAAGGACATCAACAAAATAGAGAGAGTGCAGAGAAGATTTACAAGAATGTTGCCTGGGTTTCAGGGTTTGAGTTACAGGTTAAGGTTAAACAGGCTACGACTTTACTCCCTGGAGTGAATAAGATTGAGGGGAATTTGATAGAGGAATTTAAAATTATGAGGGGACAGATAGAGTAAATGTGGATAGGCTTTTTTCCATTGAGAGTGGAAGAGATTCAAACAAGAGGATATGGACTGAGATTAAAGGGGGAAAAGTATAGGGGAAACATGAGGGGGAATTTCTTCACTCAGAATGTGGAATGAGCTTCTGGCCAAAGTGGTAGCTGCGGGCTCGAGGCTGTGTGCGGGTCAATGGGATTAGGTGGGAGAAGGTGTTTGGCATAGACTAGAAGGATCGAACTGGCCTGTTTCTGTGCTGTAATTGTTATATGATTATATAAATTGTCTGACCCTCACAACTCTTCTGTCAACTAAACTGCTCTCACTATTGGTTGATCAGTATGTCAATCATCATGATGTCAAGCCTTCCCTTAACCAATCAGAAAGCCAATCAGGTCTGTTAATTGAATGGATGTCTGACTACCACTTATTCACAGATACCCAGGTACTTTTGCAGTGAGTTACAAAAGCGTTTAATAAACAATTAAATGAAACTTGTGTTCATGATGTTTGTTTCCACCATGTGATTTTTACTTTGCGCTTCAAGCTCACAGTTGGTGTGGGTGCGACGGGAAATGAGGCCTTTGCTCTAGTGTTTTTCAACAGTCCACACCTTTTTCATTGGGACTTTGCTGTTGTTACCCACTTCTTAAGACATAGGAGCAGAAATAGGCTATCCAGCCTGTTGAGTCTGCCCCACCATTTAATCATGAGCTGATCCATTTTCCCACTCAGCCCCTCTGCCCGACTTTCACCCCATAACCTTGGATTCCCTGGCTAATCAAGAACCCATCCATCTCTGCCTTAAATATACCTAGTGACCTGGCCTCCACAACCACCTGTGGCAACCAATTCCACAGATTCAGCATTTGGTCCTTGACTGTCCCACCGTGGGAAACAATCTACTCTGTCCATGCCTTTCAACTTTCGGAATGTTTCAATGCGATTTTCCCCCCCCCCCCCCCATTCTCCTAAATTCCAAGTCAAGAGCTGTCAAACACTCCTTTACACTCCTTATACGATAACCTTTTTATTCCCAGTGTAATCAACTTTAAACATGAAAATAGAATCAAACATGAACTTAACTCTATACTTAACTCACCCAAATTAACCCCCTTCTAATTCTAAGCGCACGTGTATGTAATGTGTGTGTAAATTCAAGAAAAGTTCTTTGGTTCACAGTTCAATCTCACTTCTCCTTCCAAGTACTCTGATTGCAGGCAATCACCATACTGTGCACAGAATTTAACATGTATAAAGTTCACCAGGCTTGGTGCTTGAAAGGTAAATGTTTACTGCTCGGAAGGTTCTTGTAGGGTTTGCAGAGAGAGAGAGATATTTGTTGTACCTCCACAACTGAGGTACCACCATTAGTCACCTCAGGGTCTCGCTGATGAAACATTGGCCCATCAGGGTCTTAGTAACCTCTTTCTTCAAACTACCACAGAGTTCCATTCCTTCCTCTATTTCAAGGGAAACATCAGACAGATAGCACTTCCAGCCATCTACTGCTCTGGAACTTTCTTTCATCAGTTTCAAACAGTTTTCCCTGGATTGCACTTTTCAGTTACTTGTCAGTGTCCCAGACACTGACTGACTGACTGAGCTGTTAACTCTCTCTCTTTTCCAACTCAAATTCCAAGGAGAGCATGTGACTCATGTCTTGCAAAACCCCTGACCTTCTGAGCAAAACAACAGGAGATCTTTCTTCTGCTCCCATCTGTTGTTATATTTACAAAATCCAGGAGTGACCTTTCTATGAGCACTTTTCAGAAAGGGTACTGATAGACAGCATGACTCCAGCAAGACAATGGTCAAGCATTTTCAGGTCAATTCTTTGGCTTGGCTTCGCGGACGAAGATTTATGGAGGGGTAAATGTCCACGTCAGCTGCAGGCTCGTTTGTGGCTGACAAGTCCGATGCAGGACAGGCAGACATGGTTGCAGTGGTTGCAGGGGAAAATTTGTTGGTTGGGTGTTGGGTTTTTCCTCCTTTGTCTTTTGTCAGTGAGGTGGGCTCTGCGGTCTTCTTCAAAGGAGGTTGCTGCCCGCCGAACTTGTGAAAGGTGCTTACATTCTCCAGAGATCTTGCAATGTGAATTCTTCAGTCTTTCAAATAAGATCTGTTTTAAAATGTGTGTATGTATGTGACCTCCTCTAAATCTTATAAATTCTCCCCAAATATTGATATTGTTACACCAGAATGATCCTTGTGAACTTCCTCTGAACCCTCTCCAATGTGTGCACATCCTTTCTTAAATAAGGAACCCAAAACTGCTCACAATGCTCCACGTGAAGTCTCAAGAGTGCTTTAAAAAGCTTTCCAGGAAAGGAGTTTTCAGTAAAGCATTGTTTTTCTTTCAGCAATCCAAAATAAATACCTCGTCCTTTATCTCAGCCTGTGGCCCTGAAATGGATTTGCCACCTTCCTTTCTCTTTGTATCAGAAGTGGCCCTTCCTCTTTTCTGTCACAGTTTTTCCCATATAATTTCTCTCGCTGGGTACCTTGAGTCGCAAGAGATTGCAGTTGCTGGAATCTTGAGCAAATAGAAAACACCTGGGTGCTGGTGGAACCCAGCAGATCAAGCAGTGTCTGTGGAGGCAAAGGAATGGTCAAGGTCTTGGAATTCAACAGGAAGGTCTGCAGATGCTGGGGTCAAGTGCAGCTAGAGAAACATGGCAGATCACGCAGCATCCAAAGGACAATGTCTTGGATCAGGAGCCTAGTATCAGCAATGAGGAAGGGAGATGGATTCTCTATCTACAAAGGATTTCCTTTTGCTCTTTTCAGTTACTAACCACATTAATAAGGGATCCGATGCTGTAAGGGCTCTGTGGTTAGTAAAGGATTACTTAAGGTGGTATGTGAGTGGCAAAAAAAGCTGAGAACCACCGGTTTAGAGATGCAGCACAGTAAGAGGCCCTGCCAGCCCACAAGCCCGTGGAGCACTTACACATGTGACCAATTAACCTACAACCCTGTACGTTTTGAAGAGTGGGAGGAAACCTATATATAATACTTGTCCTGCATATGTGCTATTTGTATGTGTTGTCTGGTTGTGTGCGGGCTGGATTTTGCACTGAGGACCGGAGAGCGCCGTTTCATTGGGTCGTACTTGCACAATCAAATGACAATAAATGTGACAGGCAGGGGGAAACGTACAAACCCCTTGCAGACCGCAGCAGATTCAAACCCAGGTCGCTGGCACTGTAACGGTGTTGCACTTCGTTTTCTTTTTGTCGGAGTTCCTCTTTGTGTGCCTTTACAGGACAAACTCAAGTAATCAAATATTTATTTATGTCCATGGCAATAGGGGAGGATTGAGGTGGGTGGTGTTCAACGGGGATGTGGGCTGAATGTAGGCAGATGGGAGTAACTTGGTCAACATGGACAAGCTGGGCAAAAAGGCCTGATCCCGGGCTGTGGAACTGGCTCTGTGATTCCAGCTCTCTGAAATCAGGCTCTCTGTGGGGCGGGCAAAGATGAGCCTGAACTGACAGAATCAGGAACCTCATAAGGAAGTTCTCTTCTACCACAACGCAACTGTGTTTGCCTCAGCAGCTGTCTCCTTTAAAACTGGAATCCTGTCACACTTCATCTCCTGTCATCACCAGCCCCTTCGCCTCCTTATACATTAAAACCCCTGGTATCCCGAATTCAAGCAAGCAGCAGCCTTAAGCAACTGGTTAAAAATAAATCGAGGAAAATAAATAAGAATAAAATAATAGGTAAAAATACATGCATTTAAAATTATAAATATAAATGTTCTCTAAGTAAAACAAACCTTTGGTTAAGATGGGAACAAATATTCAGCCAACGGAGGGCCTTGGTCAGGTTTTGCTCATTGAAGCTGTTAGAATAAAGTTGTGTTTGAATAAAATGGCATCACGCAGGATGAAGAGCTGGTTGATGCCGCTCACCGTTGGGGTGACTCCTTATCCCTGCTGATTGAGTCACCCCGTTCAGAGGCTTTATCTGTAAACTTTGGGGGGGGGGGGATTAATTATCTATAATGTCATTTGTTCATCCTTTGGGCGGCTCTGTGGAGGGCGGTTAAATGTTTTCAAAGAATGTGATGAAAATAAAGTAAAATGCTAAGGTTTATAGATTCATGCAAGTGAAGTTTGTTCAGTGCAAGTATTTTTGACTTTGACACTGTATGTTCTTAGTTACGCATTGTGTCAGTCTCAAGTAACCAGAAAATACACTTTTATCGCATCAACCAATTCCGCAGGTGCCAGATACCAGGGGTTATGCTGTTCTTCCTATCTTTCCTATCCTATTTTTGCTCCTCATTAGCAATCTTTTAACGTGGGGGGGTGGGCGTCTGATTTTACGGCCTCTTTGCTGTCAGCTAGTCTTGCTCTATCGAAGGTATTTCCACCCTTCCCTCTCTCCCACCTTCTCTGCTACCTGAAAACTGACTTATTTCTCTCTTTCCCAGTTCTGAGGAGTCCCAGATCTTGTGCATTAACCGTTTCTCTTTCCATAGTTGCTGCATGACCTGCTGTTTCCAAGATTTTCTGCCTTTATCACAAATGACTCTGCTTTGATTGTTTCCATGGCAGTGAACAAAATGGGGGATGCGGTACAGAGAGCAGATCTCCAGGAGGAGCTCACTGGGGACCTGTGACACCATCGGTGGGGAGGTTGAACCACAATTCTTCCTCCCTCTCCTTCCTTCTTGCCTACTTCCCTTACCCCTCCTCCAATCCACTACCAAACCCTCTTCTCCCCCTCCTTCCATCCCTCCATCATAAGGAGCCACTTATTGTCAAGCTGATGTCGACGTGAGTCAGCACGACTCGGGGTCAAGCAGTGTCAGTGGGAGAGAAGCAATCCCTGATGTTTCAGGTTGGAACTCTTCGTCAAGACTGGCTGAAGAGCAGGAGAGCTGTGGAAGCCACCAAACGGAAGCAATGAGAGAGGGACTCTCAGAACTCCTGTTGAACAGAGGAGAAAAAGATCTCCAATATTGAATATTGCAGATTGAAGATTCAATTTATTGTCAGGTAATAAAGACCGTGCAATATTACACAGAATTTGTTTTCACCTGCTTAAGGCAGATAGATTTGCCATCAGCAGAAATTGCCTGAAGCTCCTCTTACAGTCAGAGAAAGAGAAGCAAAAGAGAGTCCACCCCCCCCCCCACCCACACCAAGTCACCGAGTGTCCAAGGATTCGCCTCTAGTGCTCCTCCAGCCACACACAGTCCAGTTCAAACTATCAGCAGCCGAGCTCCAGCTCCAAACCTCTGACACGATCAGGAACCCTTTAGTAGCCTCGGCACCCTGTTGCATCCCAGTTCCCTTAGTCAGCCTGTCTTTAAGAGGCTGCTGTGGTCTAGTGATCTGAAGGCACACAGGAGACTGCAGATGCAGGAATCTGGAGCAATCAATTTTGAAGACAACGTTTCCAGCTCAAAATGCTGCCTTCTTTTTCTCCACAGATGCTACTCAACTGGCTGAGTTCGTCCAGAAGATTGTTTTGTTTTTATTTCCTTGAGCAAAGGTAATTTTTTTTTCAGTGATTACAAGAAATCACATCAATGCAATATGACAGTAGTTCGAGAATGCACCATATTCAGGTTCAAATTATAACTTGGTTATCACTGTCCAGAACACTTGAGTCCCTGTGGCTCCCATTGCTCCCAGTATTGACCCATTGTAGAATGCAAGAACATAAGAAACAGGAGTAGGCCACCTGGCCCATCAAGCCTGCCCCACCATTCACTGAGATTATAGCTCACCTCCACCTACCTGCCATTTTCTGCATCCCTTAATTCCCTTACTATGTAAAAATCCATCCAACCTTGTCTTAAATATCTTTACTGAGGTGTCCTCCACTGCTTCAATGGGCAGTGAATTCCACAGATTCACCTCCCACTGGGAAAAGCAGTTTCTCCTCATCTCCGTCCTAAATCTACTCCCCTGAATATTGAGGCTATATCCCCTAGTTCTGGTTTCCCCCACCAATGGAAATTATCTTATCTCTGCCTTTCATAAATTTATGTTTCAATCATATCCCCTCTCATTCTCATAAATTCCAGTGAGTACGGTCGCAGATGACTGAAGGGATGAAGTGGTTGGCCGATGAGGAGAGAAAAACCAGTGAAAGCCACAAGCTCCATCTCCAGGGACACGCGGGCACTGATGTAACCATGGAGGATGGGCAGGTGGTCAACCCAGGCTGATCCCTTGACTGCCCACTGCCTTGTCCTTTGAATGGCCAACTTCGCAAGGCCCAGGTGCAAACCAACTAGGCGATCCCCCGAGTGACCTGCCCCCCCCCCCCTCCTCACAGGGTGACCGAAGATCAGGAACCTGGGACTAAAATCCAGCTATAACCTCGAGGAGCAGCCATTTCAGATAGGCTAAAAAAAACATTCACACTCCTTGTTTTCCTTCAAGAGGGCTGACATGAGATGTTGCCGGAACCTTAAGAATTGAGTTGCACAGAAAAAGTTAAACAAGTTAGGGCATTATTTCCCATAGAAGAATGAGAGGAGATTTGGTAGAAGTGTATGAACGGTATAGATAGAGCAAATGCAAGCAGGCTTTTTCCACTAAGGTTAGGTGAGACAACCTATCTCGGCTGCACCATTTCATCAGATGCAAGGATCGACAATGAGATAGACAACAGACTCGCCAAGGCAAATAGCGCCTTTGGAAGACTACACAAAAGAGTCTGGAAAAACAACCAACTGAAAAACCTCACAAAGATAAGCGTATACAGAGCCGTTGTCATACCCACACTCCTGTTCGGCTCCGAATCATGGGTCCTCTACCGGCACCACCTACGGCTCCTAGAACGCTTCCACCAGCGTTGTCTCCGCTCCATCCTCAACATCCATTGGAGCGCTCACACCCCTAACGTCGAGGTACTCGAGATGGCAGAGGTCGACAGCATCGAGTCCACGCTGCTGAAGATCCAGCTGCGCTGGATGGGTCACGTCTCCAGAATGGAGGACCATCGCCTTCCCAAGATCGTATTATATGGCGAGCTCTCCACTGGCCACCGTGACAGAGGTGCACCAAAGAAAAGGTACAAGGACTGCCTAAAGAAATCTCTTGGTGCCTGCCACATTGACCACCGCCAGTGGGCTGATAACGCCTCAAACCGTGCATCTTGGCGCCTCACAGTTTGGCGGGCAGCAGCCTCCTTTGAAGAAGACCGCAGAGCCCACCTCACTGACAAAAGGCAAAGGAGGAAAAACCCAACACCCAACCCCAACCAACCAATTTTCCCTTGCAACCGCTGCAATCGTGTCTGCCTGTCCCGCATCGGACTGGTCAGCCACAAACGAGCCTGCAGCTGACGTGGACTTTTTACCCCCTCCATAAATCTTCGTCCGCGAAGCCAAGCCAAAGAAGGTGAGACAAGAATGAGAGGATGTGGGTGAAGGGTTTAGGGGGAACACCTTCATGCAGAGAGTGGTGAGAATGTAGAATTGAACTACAAGCTGAAGTGAATGTGGGTTGATTTCTGAGGAGACATTTGGATAGTTGGACTATGGAGAGAGCTATGGTCCAGGTGCAGGTCAGTTGGACGAGGCAGAATAATAGTTAAGTATGGACAAGATGGGCCAAAGGAGCTTCTTCTGCACTGTAGTGTTCTCTCTCTCTCCATCCAGCACCCCCCCCCCCCCCAACCCGCTTGATGTCTGAGATAGGTCAATTCAAAGCCATCCCCTAGCCTATACTGCTCTTCTGTTGAGTTGAAACTTATTTGATCACCTCTGTAACATTTGAATGACTGTACAATGGTGATCACTATCTGTTTCCTTGGTAACTGACATCAATTCAGTTATTTGGACCAGCAAATTGTTCTAATATCAATACAAACAATTATAGTAATTAAGGCCAAATTGCAGATGTTGTAATTGAAGGTTGTGATCGTGAACCAATACCCAATCGACTATGGTTAACGTATTTCTATTTGTCTTACTTATTAGTTCACCAAAAGAAGTGTTGACATATTTAAGATTTGAAAGAGGCCCATTTTGCAGGTCAGAGAGTGTGGCCGAGGTTTTACTCTGCACAGAATCTGAGAGGGGGTGCTGGGATGATGTAGAGCAATGGTTTTAAACCTTTTTCTTTCCACTCACATTCCACCTTATGTAATCCCTCTGCCATCGATGCTCTGTGATTGGTAAGGTTGAGACTCACTGCTCTAGACCCAATTGTTACTGAAATATTTTGCTGGACAAAAAATGTCATTGGCCCATTTCCTTTGGAGTCATGAAACCGTACACATAATGAGTCAATTAGGCACAATTAAAACAGTGGTTTGCAAACTTTCTTCCCACCCACATACCACCTTAGGTAATCCCTTACTAATCACAGAGCACCTATGGCATAGGAATTACTTAAGGTGATATGTGAGTGGAAAGAAAAATTTGAAAATCACTGATGTAGGGAGCGTTTAATTCTGTATTTTAGAACTCAGCGGATCTAACAGCATCAGTAGAGAAAAAGAACAGTGGGCGTTTCAGATCTGAACCTTCACTGAGTTTTGATGTCAGGTTCTTGCTTAACACTTTGTCCTTTGATACAACGTTTACCGATGCTGCTCTGAGCTGAAGGACCCACACCTGCTGCGGGCTGTTGGCGATGTCAGAAGGATCCACGCAGGCTGCAGGCTGCAGGCTGCTGGAGATTGGTTCATGGGAACCAGGTATCAGATGCAGGATTCAAGAGGGTGGCTGACGATGAGAAGGAGTCCCAAAGGGCCTCGGACACTGAAGGCTTCCTGATTGTGTTGCAGGTTTGAATCTAAACCACAGGTTGCCAAACAAGATAGAATGGGAATCTGTGCGGCTGCAGAGGCTGCGGGAATGCTGGGGGTGGGTGGGGGGGTGGGGGGGGGGGTAGACTCTCTGACCGTAAGGGGTGTCAACAATGCTAATGGCGAATATTTGCCTTACAGTAGATAAAAGTTGATGAATATCACATATCTTACATTTTTTGCATTATTACATGACAACCTTGAGATTCTCCAGAAGACTTTCTCCAGAGTCCAGTATCTACAGACTCTCATGTGCCCTCTAATCTGACCTGAGCTTTTTTTGTCCCTTTACAAAGGTGGTTTATTCAGTGATTACAAGAAATCACATTAATACAGTATTTCATTTACACGATATTCAAATTATAACATGGTCGTCATCCAGAGATCATTCAAGCCCCTGTGTTGCCCACCTGTCCCGGACCCTTTCCAGTCCTGTGAGTGTGTGACAGGACACTGTGGAGGGACCTTCACTGTGTATCTAACCTGCACAGTATCTGCTCTAGGATTATTGATGGCTTAGTGTTGGAGAGCTTTCCTGTCTATCGTCTCGCTACGCAGTGGACAGGATAGGATAGAGGGACCTTTTCTCTATCTAACCCTTGGCCTGTGACAGGATACCATGGAAGAAGGAGCTTCACGGTATGTCACTGTGATACTGTAAGGACAAAGTCCCCAGGCACTGGCACTTTCGGTGCTGAGTTTCTGCAGAAGTGAGTCGATGGATCCTGTGCTGAAGCTCGACTCTCTGGGTGCGTGAACCTCTGTATCAGACTGTTTTGAAGATAACAGACTGGTCTGCTAAGTGAAACTCTGTTTTGTTTCTAACGTGGAAAGATTCCAATCTAAAAATAAACTACTGCAGAGCTGGACCCAGATCACCACTGAGTTTCCTCCTTGTGTCGGTTCTGACTCAATCCCGTGGTGTTCTTCCCCGCTTCCGCGACCCAAGGGTGGAACCCAGTGCAGTACGGCGGGACAGCAGCTCACCCAGAGGTGCTGACGTTTAAACCCACCTGCCCTCTTCAGAGGACACAAATAATTAAAAGTGCTAGTTCGTCCTGATGCCCCGTCCAATCTCCGGCCCTCGTTCAAAACCCATTGTCAGTATGTTGTAGTTTGCTATTTGTGGGATCATGCTGTTTGCAAATTGGCTGCTGTATTCCATCAGGGGTAGTGTGTCTCCAGCATTTTTTCATTCTCCCAGTTCATGTGAACTAGTAGTGCTCACGTGTCTGTCCTGAACATGATGCTCAAATTAACCAAGAACTTTGCTGCTTCCACATGATCCATATCCATCCATTCCAGCTAATTCAGAGGGACCTTGGGGTCCAAATCCACCCATCTCTCAATGTTGCTGTGCAGGTTGATAGGATAGTTAAGAAGGCCTATGGGATGCTGGGCTTCATTAGTCAGGGATTGTGTTCAGGAGTCGAGAGGTCATATTGCAACTCTACAAATCTCTGGTGAGACCAGAATTGTGTTCAGTTCTGGTCACCTCCTTACAGGAAGGATGTGGAAGCTATGGAGAGGGTGCAGAGGAGATTTACTAGGGTGTTACCTGAATTGGAAGGTAAGTCTTATGAGGCAAGGATAGTAGAGCTGGGGCTTTGCTCCTTGGTTAAGAGGTGACTTGACAGAGGTCTACAATTTTCTGAGAAGCATAGATAAGGTAAACAGCAGACACCTTTTTCCCAGGGCAGGAGTAGCGAACACCAGAGGAGATCTGTACAAAGTGAAGGGAGGAAAGTTTAGGGAAGACATCTGGGGTAAGTTTTATTACACAGAATTGTGGGTGCCTGGAATGCCTTGCTATGGTGGTGGTGCAGGTTGAAACGTTATGGGCATTTAAGAGACTCTCAGGTACATGGATGAAAGGAAAATGGAGGTTTGGATTTTTTTTGGTAGGAATATGTAGGTTGGTACAACCATGGCCTGTGCTGTGGTGTTCTGTGTTGAATTGTTTTAAACACTGCTATTGTATCTGTTTCCAACACTGGCCCTGGCAGTCTGTTCCAGGCACCCACCACTCTCTGTGGGGAAAATCTCCCCCCCCCCCCCCACCTTAAAAGTGTGTCTTCTAGTATGTGATATTGTTACCCTGTGGGGAAAAAAAGACATTTGGCTGTCTATCCTACCTATGGTTCTCAACATTTTATAAACTTCTATCAGATCACCCCTCGTCCTCTGACACCAGAGAAAACAACCCTTTTGCCCATCATGTAGCTCATATCCTCGAATCCAGGTAACATCCTGTTAAATCTCTTCTTTACCCAATCTGAAGCCCCAATATCCTGTTGGGTCCAGGAAATATTCTCCGAGATGGTGACTTAAATTTGCTAACCCTCTCCACCTCTGATCCCCCAATGAGCACTGAATTGAATACCCCAGCTTTCCTTTCCTTTTTTTTAAATTTTTTTATTTTTCACACCATAAACCACATTGACCATGATACATACATTTTCCTTTTCAAATATATACAATGTCATTTTCTCCCCCCCTCCCTCCTCCCATCCCACCCTCCCTACCTCCCCCCCCCATCCATTTAAAGTACAAAATCTAAGATACATTAAACAATGTTGTCATTCAATAAAAATAAACAAGAAATTCCACTGAGTCCATTCTTTTCTTTTCCTTTTCCTTTTGTTAATTTAGGTAGTGAATGTTCCCGGAAGGTTTTCTATATTGTGTTTCATGTAAGGCTCCCATATTTGTTCAAATATTTCAATATTATTTCTTAAATTATATGTTATTTTTTCTAATGGAATACATTTATTCATTTCTATATACCATTGTTGTATTTTCAAATTATCTTCTAATTTCCAGGTTGACATAATACATTTTTTTGCTACGGCTAGAGCTATCTTAACAAATCTTTTTTGTGGACCATCCAAATCAATTCCAAATTCTTTGTTTTTTATGTTACTTAGGAGGAAGATTTGGTATATTGTTTTCTGTAATTTTATTTAATATTTGGTTTAGATCTTCCCAAAATTTTTCTACTTTCTCACATGTCCAGATTGCATGAATTGTTGTTCCCATTTCTTTTTTACATCGAAAACATCTATCAGATACTGTTGGGTCCCATTTATTTAACTTTTAGGTGTAATGTATAGCCTGTGTATCCAGTTATATTGTATCATACGTAACCTCGTATTTATTGTATTTCTCATCGTTCCAGAACATAACTTCTCCCATGTTTCCTTTTTTATCTTTATATTTAAATCTTGTTCCCATTTTTGTTTAGTTTTACCATTTGTTTCCTTATTCTCCTTTTCTTGCAGTTTAATATACATATTTGTTATAAATCTTTTGATTATCATTGTACCTGTAATCACATATTCAAAGTTACTTCCCTCTGGTAGCCTCAGACTGCTTCCTAATTTGTCCTTCAAGTAGGATCTCAATTGGTAATATGCCAGCGCTGTATCTTTTTTTTTAAATTTTTTATTTTTCACACCATAAATCACATTAGCCATGATATACACTTTTTCTTTTTCACACATTTACAGTGACTTTTTCTCCCGCCCCCCCTCCTCCCAAGCCACCCCCCGACCCACCCCCCTCTCATCCATTTTAGGTATACAATCTAGGTTGCATTAATTCAGTCAGACAATGTTGTCATTCAACAAAAATACACCAGAAATTCTACAGAGTCCATTCTTTTCTTTCCTTCTCCTTCCATCAACTTAGGTAATGTTTGTCCCCGGTAGGTTTTCGCTATTGTATTTAATGTAAGGCTCCCATACTTGTTCGAATATTTCAATATTATTTCTTAAACTATACCAGCGCTGTATCTTGAGTTATATTGTATTTATCTTTCATTTGTTCAAAGGATAATAATCTATTTCCTGAAAAACAATTTTCTATTCTTTTGATCCCTTTTTTCTCCCATTCTCTAAAGGAAAGGTTATCTATTGTAAAAGGGAGGTAACTTATTTTGCATCAATATTAGTTTTGGTAATTGGTAATTTGTTTTATTCCTTTCTACATGTATCTTTTTCCAAATATTGAGTAGATGATGTAATACTGGAGAACTCCTACGTTGTACCAATTTTTCATCCCATTTATATAATATGTGTTCAGGTATCTTTTCCCCTATTTTATCTAATTCTAATCTAGTCCAATCTGGCTTTTCCCTTGTTTGATAAAAATCTGATAGGTATCTTAATTGTGCGGCTCTATAATAATTTTTAAAGTTTGGCAGTTGTAAGCCTCCTTGCTTATACCATTCTGTTAATTTATCTAGTGCTATCCTCGGTTTCCCCCCTTTCCATAAAAATTTCCTTGTTATTTTCTTTAACTCCTTGAAGAATTTCTCTGTCAAGTGTATTGGCAATGCCTGAAATAGGTATAATATCCTTGGGAAAATGTTCATTTTAATACAGTTTATCCTTCCTATTAGTGTTAATGGTAAATCTTTACAATGCTCTAAATCGTCCTGTAATTTTTTCATTAGTGGATAATAATTGAGTTTATATAGATGGCCGAGATTTTTATTTATTTGTATACCTAGGTATCTTATTGCTTGCATTTGCCATCTGAATGGTGATTCCTTCTTAAATTTTGAGAAATCCGCATTATTCATTGGCATTGCTTCACTTTTATTTACGTTAATGTTGTAACCCGACACTTCTCCATATTCCTTCACTTTCTTATATAATTCTTTTATTGATAGTTCTGGTTCTGTTAAGTATACTATAACATCATCCGCAAATAAACTGATTTTATATTCCTTGTCTTTTATTTTTATCCCTTTTATATTATTTTCTGTTCTTATCAATTCTGCTAGTGGTTCTATAGCTAACGCGAACAATAAGGGTGATAGTGAGCATCCCTGCCGTGTTGACCTGCTTAAGTTAAATTGTTTTAATATATATCCATTTACTGTCACTTTCGCCAATGGCCCCTTATATAATGCTTTAATCCAATTAATATACTTCTCTGGTAAATTGAATTTTTGCAATACTTTGAATAAATAATTCCATTCTACTCTGTCAAAGGCCTTCTCTGCATCTAAAGCAACTGCTACTGTTGGTGCTTTACTCCCTTCTACTGCATGAATTAAGTTAATAAATTTACAAATATTATCTGTTGTGTGTCTTTTTTTAATAAATCCAGTTTGGTCTAGATTTACCATTTTAGGTACATACTCTGCTAATCTGTTTGCTAATAGTTTAGCTATTATCTTATAATCTGTGTTAAGTAATGATATTGGTCTATATGACGCTGGTGCGAGTGGATCTTTCCCTTGCTTTAGTATTACTGTAATTATTGCTGTTTTACATGAATCTGGTAAGCTTTGTGTTTTATCAATCTGGTTGATTACTTCCAGGAGGGGAGGAATTAATAAATCTTTAAATGTTTTATAGAATTCTATTGGGAATCCATCCTCTCTTGGTGTTTTATTATTTGGTAATTTTTTTATTATCTCTTGTATTTCTACTATTTCAAATGGTTCTGTTAATTTATTTTGTTCCTCTATTTGTAATTTTGGTAGTTCAATTTTGGTTAAAAATTCATCTATTTCCCCTTCTTTCCCTTCGTTTTCAGTTTGGTATAATTGTTCATAGAATTCTCTAAAGTTTTCCTTGATCTCCGTTGGATTATATGTGATTTGTTTGTCTTTTTTCCTTGATGCCAATACTATTTTCTTAGCTTGTTCTGTCTTAAGCTGCCATACTAGAATTTTGTGCGTTTTTTCCCCTAATTCATAATATTTCTGTTTTGTCTTCATTATGTTCTTCTCCACCTTATAAGTTTGTAGTGTTTCATATTTTATTTTTTTATCTGCCAATTCTCTTCTTTTAGTTGTATCTTCCTTCATTGCTAATTCTTTTTCTATATTTACTATTTTCCTTTCCAACTGCTCTGTTTCCTGATTATAGTCCTTCTTCATCTTGGTTACATAACTTATTATTTGCCCTCTAATGAACGCTTTCATTGCATCCCATAGTATAAACTTATCTTTCACTGATTCCGTATTTATTTCAAAGTACATTTTAATTTGTCTTTCAATTAATTCTCTAAAATCCTGCCTTTTAAGTAACATGGAGTTTAATCTCTATCTATACATTCTTGGAGGGATGTCCTCTAACTCTTTTGTCAATATCAAGGGTGAATGGTCTGATAATATTCTAGCTTTATATTCTGTTTTTCTTACTCTATCTTGCATACGAGCTGATAACAAAAATAGGTCTATTCTTGAGTATGTTTTATGTCTACCCGAATAATATGAATATTCCTTTTCCTTTGGGTGTTGTTTCCTCCATATATCCAAAAGTTGCATTTCTTCCATCGATTTAATTATAAATTTGGTTACTTTGTTCTTTCTGTTAATTTTTTTCCCAGTTTTGTCCAAATTTGAATCCAAATTCAGGTTGAAATCCCCTCCTATTAATATGTTCCCTTGCGTATCTGCTATCTTCAAAAAAATATCTTGCATAAACTTTTGATCTTCTTCGTTAGGTGAATATACATTGAGTAGATTCCAAAACTCCGAATATATCTGACATTTTATCATTACATATCTCCCTGCTGGATCTATTATTTCCTCTTCTATTTTAATTGGCACATTTTTACTAATTAATATAGCTACTCCTCTTGCTTTTGAATTATACGACGCTGCTGTTACGTGTCCTACCCAATCTCTCTTTAATTTCTTATGCTCCAATTCAGTTAAATGTATTTCTTGCACAAATAGCTATATCAATTTTTTCTTTTTTCAGTAAATTTAGCAGTTTCTTCCTTTTAATTTGGTTATTTACTCTGTTAATATTTAAAGTCATATAGTTCAGCGTAGCCATTTCATACTTTGTTTATCTTCCCTTTCCGTTTCTCCATCATCACCTTTCCTTCTTATCCATTTCTGCTTTCTTGTTTTGAACACTTTATAAGACAACATTTCTAATTCATCAAACATTTTCCTTATTCTCTTATTTAAAACTTCTTTAACCCCATTCTCCCCTCCCCCTCCTGAGTTGCCCTTTATCCCTTGTCGGGCAACCACACCTCCCCTCTCCATTTGGATTTGCGAATTCACTCGCAAATGTCAACTGATTTTGTAGTGACCGTGACTCCTCCCCACCCAGCCCCCCCCCAGAAAAGATTTCAATTTTCATATGTAACAAAGGTCATTCTTTTAATTTCCTCCTTATTCCCTCTATTCCCTTTCCCTCCCTTATTAATTCTTGTCTATACTCTATATATTTTCTTCTAAATTCGGATACATTCATGTATACACACTATATATATACACACATATACCCCTTTACACACATACATATAGTTCGTGGTCATTTTTACTCTCATTACATGTCTTCATCTCTCTGCTTGTTTTGTAGTTGTTCTGCAAATTTCCTTGCTTCCTCTGGATCCGAGAATAGTCTGTTTTGTTGCCCTGGAATAACTATTTTAAGTACCGCTGGGTACTTTAACATAAATTTATATCCTTTTTTCCATAAGATCGTTTTTGCTGTATTGAACTCCTTCCTCTTCTTCAGGAGTTCAAAACTTATGTCTGGATAGAAAAAAAAATTTTGACCTTTATATTCCAGTGGCTTTTTGACTTCTCTTACTTTCTTCATTGCTTTCTCCAATATATTTTCTCTTGTTGTATATCTTAAGAATTTTACTAAAATGGATCTTGGTTTTTGCTGCGGTTGTGGTTTCGGGGCTAAAGTTCTATGTGCCCTCTCTATTTCCATTTCTTCCTGTAATTCTGGTCTTCCTAGGACCCTGGGGATCCAATCTTTTATAAATTCTCTCGTATTCTTGCCTTCTTCATCTTCCTTAAGGCCCACTATCTTTATATTATTTCTTCTATTATAGTTTTCTATTATATCTATCTTCTGAGCTAACAGCTCATGTGCCTCTTTAACTTTTTTATTAGATTCTTCTAATTTCTCTTTTAATTCCTCTACTTCCATTTCTACAATTGTTTCTCGTTCTTCCATATTTTCCACTCTTTTTCCTATCTCTGACATGGCCATTTCCATTTCATTCATTTTTTCTTCTGCATTCTTAATTCTTCTTTTTATCTCATTAAATTCTTGTAATTGCCATTCTTTCACTGATTCCATATATTCTTTAAAAAAAGATACATCCATTGTCTTGCTTTTCTCTTCTTCTTCCACTTCTTTCTGTTCTTCTTCTTCCTCTGGGTTGACCATCTGTTGTTTCCTTGTTTTCTTTTTACCCTCTTCTTTCTTGTTGTCGTTATTGTCTGTGTTCTGCACCTGTTGCTGTGTTGCAGGTGTCTCTCTCAGCTGTGGAGATCGACTCCGCAGCTGTTCCCCCCTCCCGTCAGTGTGTTTTTTTTCATGCGCGGTTGCGCACTTTTACTCGGCTCTGTGAGCCATTTTTGTAGTCCCGAGCCCGGGACTTCCACTGACCTGAGGGAGCGGGCTTCTCTCTCCGCGGCGGGCCTCTTCGGACAGGTAAGGCCTTCACCTTCTTCTTCCGACGTTCTTTCTTCCTCTTTTCTTCCCGTTGTTTTCGACTTTTCTCTCTTCGCTGCCATTTTCTTCTCACCTTTATTTTTACTTTATTATAAATTTTAATCTTGTACCTTTGTGTTTTGTGTGTTTTTTTTTAACTTTTCGGGAGAGGGCTGGAATTCCCTGACCGGCCACTACTCCATCACGTGACTCCTCCAGAGTCAGCCATTCTCAATGGGGACCACAACACATTTAAGTAAAATTCTTGTTTTCTTTTTACCTCGTGTAACATCAATTTAAAAAAATTTGTTAGAGCTATTTAAAATTATGAGGGGTCTAGACAGTGAATGTAGTTAGACTTTTTCCACTGAGGGTAGGTGAGATACAAACAGGTTAAGGGAGAAAAGGGAAAAGTTTAGGGTGAACATGTTCACACAGCAAGAGTTGGGAGTGTGGAATGAGCTGCCAGCTGAAGTGGTGAATGTGAGCTCAATTTTAATTTTATAAGAATTAGGACAGGTACATGGTATGGAGGGCTATGGTCGAGGTGCAGGTCAGTGGGACTAGGGAGAATAATAGTTTGATACGGACCAGATGGGCTGAATGGCCTGTTTTTGTGTTGTATTGTTCTATGGTTCGAAGTAGTTGGTAGAAGGAGTGAAGAAACCAAAACTTGACTGCTTCGCTGGGAAGGGTGCCTGTAAACTTTGAGCAGAGTCCTGGGGGGGATGGGGGGAGGATATTGCCTGAAAAAGGTTGAAAATGACAATCTCTTTCACCCAATGGGGGCAGGGTTTAGGAAGCTGAGGATTATAATTGATATGAACCTCCCTGCACTCAGAGACTGGGAGGGGAGGTGTTGTCCTTGTTGCAGTTACACCCACTCTGTGAGGATCATGCTGACCGCTAGGGTGGGAGAGTGGAGCTGGCAGGATCAGCTAGGAGTGCTCCCTCAGTAACAAAGGCCCAATGTCAGTGGGGTTATGCGTAATACGGGATCAAATGCTCACAGTTGATGCGGCCTTGATCCATCTGTGGGATTTGCAGCTGTTAACTGTAACCTCCACACAGTGAGGGAGCCTGTTAACCCTTTAGTGATGTTCCATTTCTTCACTCAGGGTTGAACTTAAGAGCATAAGACAAAGGAGCAGAAATACGTCATTCAGCCCATCAAGTCTGCCCACCACAATAATAAATATTTTTTGTGCTCCATCCAAGTCGAGTCCAAGTTCTTTACTTCTTATATTACTTAGAAGAAAGATCTCTGGATTTTTTGGTATGTTGCTTTTTGTGATTTTATTTAATACCTGATTTAGATCTTCCCAAAACTTTTTCACTTTATCACATGCCCAAATTGCATGTTGTGTTGTTCCCATTTCCACCTTACAGCGAAAACATCTATCTGATAATGTTGGGTCCCATTTATTTAACTTTTGGGGCGTGGTGTATAGCCTGTGTAACCAATTATATTGTATCATGCGTAACCTCGCGTTTATTGTATTTCTCATTGTTCTGGAGCATAGCTTTTTCCATGTTTCATTCTTTATCTTTATGTTTAGATCTTGTTCCCATTTTTGTTTGGATTTACAGCTTGTTTCCTCGTTCTCTTTCTCTTCCAGTTTGATGTACATGTTTGTTATAAATCTTTTAATTATCATTGTGTCTGTAATTACATATTCAAAGCTGCTTCCTTCTGGTAACCTCAGCCTGTTTCCCAATTTGTCCTTCAAGTAGGTTTTCAGTTGGTGGTATGCAAACATTGTACCGTGAGTTATACCATATTTGTACTTCATTTGTTCAAAAGATAATTATTTCCCGAAAAACAATTTTCTATTCTTTTGATCCCTTTTCTCTCCCATTACTCTAAAAGAAAGGTTATCTATTGTGAAAGGGATTAGTTGATTTTGCGTCAATATTAATTTTGGTAGCAACAAGGGAAGATACAACAAAAAGAAGAGAATTGGCGGACAAAAAAATAAATTACGAAACACTACAAACATGCAATGTGGAGAAGAACATAATGAAGACAAAACAGAAGTATTATGAGCTAGGAGAAAAAAACGCACAAAATACTAGCTTGGCAGCTTAAGACAGAACAAACTAAAAGAACAGTATTGGCATCAAGGAAAAAGGACAAACAAATTACATATAACCCAATGGAGATCAATGAAAACTTCAAGGAATTCTATGAGCAACTCTATTGAACTGAGAATGAAGGGAAAGAAGACAAAATAGATGAGTTTCTAGCTAAAATTGAACTACCAAAATTGCAAGAAGTGGAGCAAAATAAATTAATAAAATAATTTGAAATACAGGATATATTAAAAAAAACTACCGAACAATAAAATGCCTGGGTAGAACAAACTCCCAATAGAATTCTATAAAACATTTAAAGACATTAATTCTTCCTCTCCTGGAAGTAATGAACTAGATTGAAGAAACACAAAACATGCCAGATTCATGCAAAACTGCAATAATTACAGTAATACCAAAGACGGGGAAAGATCCACTAACACCAGCATCGTATAGACCAATATCTCTACTTAACACAGATTGATTATAAGATGATAGCTAAACTATTAGCAACAGATTGGCCGACTGTGTACCAAAAATAGTAAAACTAGATCAAACTGGATTTATTAAGAAAAGTCGAACAACGGACAATATCTGTAAGTTCATTAACTTAATCCATGCAGTACAAGGAAAGAAGACGCCAACAGTGGCGGTTGCCTTAGACACAGAGAAAGCCTTTGACAGAGTAGAATGGAATTATTTATTCAAAGCACTACAGAGGTTCAACCTACCAGAGAAATACATTAATTGGATTAAAGCATTATATAAGGGACCATTGGCGAAGGTGACAGTAAATGGATATATATCAAACCAATTTAAATTAAGCAGGTCAACTAGGCAGGGATGTCCACTATCTCCCTCACTGTTCGCGTTAGCTACAGAACCACTGGCAGAACTGATAAGAACAGAAAATAAAATAAAGAGGGATAAAAATAAAAGAGAAGGAATATAAAATCAGTCTATTTGCAGATACTTAACAGAACCAGAAATATCAATAAAAGAATTACATTAGAAATTGAAGGAATATGGAGAAGTATTGGGGTACAAGATCAACGCAAATAAAAGTGAAGCGATGCCAATGAATAATGCGGATTTCACAAAGTTTAAGAAAGAATCACCATTTAGATGACAAACACAAGCAATCTGATACCTAGGTATTAGACTAGATAATAATCTAGGCCATCTATACAAATTACATTATTAGCCATTAATGAAGAAATTACAAGACGACTTAGAACATTGGAAAGATTTACCATTAACACTGATAGGAAGGGTAAATTGCATTAAAATGAATATCTTCCCAAGGATGCAATACCTATTCCAATCGTTACCAATTCACCTAACAGAGAAATTCTTCAAGGAGCGAAAGAAAATAATAAGTAAATTCTTATGGAAAAGGGGGGGGGGGGGGGGAAACTGAGGATAGCGCTAGATAAATTAACAGAATGGTACAAACAAGGGGGTTTGCAGCTACCAAACTTTAAGAATTATTATAGAGCAGCACAATTAAGAAATCTATCAGATTTTTATCAAACAAGGGAAAAACCAGACTGGACCAAGATAGAGCTACATAAAATAGGGGAGAAGGTACCTAAACAAATACTATATAAGTGGGATGAAAAGCTGCTGCAACATAGGAATTCACCAGTACTGCACCATCTGCTCAACATTTGGAAGAAGATTCACGTAGAAAGGAAGCTGTAGCAAAAAAATGTATTATGTCAACCTGGAAATTAGAAGATAGCCTGAGAATACAGCAATGGTACATAGAAATGAATAAATGTATTCCATTGGGAAAAAATAACATATAATTTAAGAAATAACATCACAGTATTCGAACAAATTTGGGAACTGTAGGACAGAGAAGTCCTACCGTGGACCTCCACCACCTAAAATGACAGAAGGAGAAGAAGACTAAATGAACTGACCCAATGTGTAAAAGCAGATGACATAAATTTCTTGTTTATTTTCATTTTGTGATGACATTGTTTAATGTATCATATGTGTTGAACATTGAGTGGGTGGGGAGGGGGGGGGGAAAGGGGAGAAAATGACACTGTATATTCAAGAGGGAAATGTTTGTGTGTATTTTGGTCAGTATGGTTCATAGTGTGAAAAATATATTTTTTTTAAATGTCTGCCCACCACAATCATGAGCTGACCCATTCTCCCACTCAGCCCCACTGCCTGGCCTTCTACCCATAACCTTTGATGGCCTGGGTCATCAAGAATTTATCAGTCTCTGCCTCAAATACACCCAAAGTCCTGGCTTCCACAACTGCCTGTGGCAACAAATTCCACAGATTTCACATTTCTGTTCTAAGTGGATACTTTCATTCCTGAAGTTGTCTTTTTGTCCTGGACCTGTAGTTAGTAAGGGATTACAAGGTGATGTGTGAATGGGGGGGAAAATGGTTTGAGACCACTCTTCTAGACTCTTCTACCATGGAAAAAAAACCTTTCTACATCTACTCTGCCTATCCCTTTCAAGTTTCAAAATGTTTCAACTTGACCACAATTTAAACTGATCCCCTTCATTCCTTTTCCTTTCACCTCACCTTCCCAGCAATTCCTGCAGATTCTTCTACTCACCAACTCACTCGAGATGATTTAGAGGCCAATTAACCTACTGACCTACATGTCTTTGGTGTGTGGGAGGAACCTGGAGGAAACCCACCCGGTAACAAGAGGAACGTCCAAATACCTCACAGACAGTACAGGTTGTCAGGACTGAGCCCAGGTCCCTGAGCTATGAAGCAGAAGCTGTCCTGATGTTATGGTTGAGTTACGGTTGTGGCCACCTCTGCCAAATATCTTGATTAGCCAGGGTATCAAAGATTATGGGAGAAGGTCAGGCAGCGGGGCTGAATGGAAAAATAGATCAGCTTGTGATTAAATAGTGGGACAGACTCAATGGGCTGAATAGCCTACTCTGTGTGTGTACCTTCAGTGAGGAGGACATTCTTGTAGCCATTCATTCCTGGAACCATCTAGGGACACTTTCATTTCACCATTTGCACTTCCTGAAATTGGTACTGGATTGGGAGGGCAGTGGGGGAAGAGCTGAGCAAAGTAGAAGAACAAGAGCACATTACAGTGGGCAGTGTTACAGTGTAAACATCAATTAGTTCCAAACAAGGGCCACGTGGGAGCACTGCATGGGGTTCATTCAGGAGCCTGATGGCTGCAGAGAAGGAAATGTCTTCAAGCCTGTTGGTGTGTAATTTCATGCTCTTGAACTTTCTGTCGGAGGGGAGGAGGGTGTGCCCAGGATGAGATGTAGATGAAGTCTGTTGAGGGGAGGAAAGTTTGTGTGAGGTTCTGAGCTGCATTCACCATCTCCAGGTTCTCCCAATATTGACCAGAGCAGCTCAATATTGAGCTGATCCCAGGGGGATCATGCCAAAGTTTCTTCATCTTCTAAGAAAGTAGAGGCATTGGTGTGCTCTCTTGACCATCTTTTTTTTCCCCTTTGACAATGGTGATTTATTTATTTGAACCATGGGATTAAAAGAAATTTTTGAATGTAGACCCATTAAGCCCACAAGCCCGTGCCACCCAATTAACCTTCAACCCCAGTACATTTTGAATAGTGGGAGGAAACTGGAGCCCTCGGGGAAAACCTATGCAGACACGGGAGAAAGTACAAACTCCTTACAACCAGCATAGAATTTGAACCTGGGTCGCAGACTGTTGCGCTAACTGTGCTGAACTGCAATATTTGTATGACAGCATGCAGTGAACTGGAATTCACTGTGTGTTGTTCAGATGGCTCCACCCTCTCCTACCCCAATGTAAACCCGAGTTTTCCTGCCTTCCATCAGATTCACCTGAGGACTATTGAGTCTACTGGCCATTGATTGGAAGCTATTGAAAGCGTGTTTGTACTCCTCACCTGTCTGTGTCGTGTTACAATTTTAATAGCTTAACTTTGAAGCAGGATAGAAGCCCTGTTGAAGCCAGGCATTCTCCAGGTCGACCCTCCGTCGCATGACTTCTAGTTACAGGGTTCACAGATTCAAATCATAATATGATTATCACTGTCCAGAATGCACTCCAGCCCTCGAGGTGCCCACCGGTCCCAGAAATGCCATGTGGTGCCTGTGGAAAGGATGCTCCTTCTCCAGAGACACTCCCCAGTAGAGGGGCAAGCAGTAGACCTAGGCTGAACCCTAACTATTTGCTGCCTCCATCCATTATCCCTTGACCATCATGCCCACGTGGTTGCTCCAGGTGAGGTTCCCTCCAGTCTATCCCTGAGAGATGAATGGAGAGACAAGCAGAAGACGTGGAAAAGGAGAGGGAGGGGTGGATGGTCAACGGGAGAGAGAGAGAGGAGAGGTCGAATGGAGACAGAAGGATGGAGTGGAACACTTCCATAGAGACCTGGAGTCCTGAGCCGGCGGCAGGGTTTCCAGGGCAACAGGGAAGAGTATCAGGACTGTGGCGAACAGCGGTCGGCCCCCCAGTCGCACCCCTCTGTGTCAATGGTGAGGGCCAGGCGGCGTGCTGACGTCATGGCGCAGGGCGGGTGATAGAATGTAACAGACAAGCTGAGAATGTATCCACGTTCCACTGGGCGAATGTAGACGAGTGGCCAGCGGGTCGCTTGGTTCCCTCCCGGGTAAGGATTCCCCCCTCCTCCAGAAGCAACCGCTTGGCTCCCTCCCTCTCGGACTGCGAGTAAGTCGGGGTCCGTGTGGGTGAGGTGTGTCATTGAGTCAACCGCAGTTTGGTTTATTCTTGCAATTCAGCCTGGGGATGTGATGCGTTGAGGAGGAGGAAGAGGAATTCCGGAGATTTGCAGCAGAAATCCTGCTCGGTTCTGTTTTGAGTGGTAGTGTGTTAACTTGCTGTTGCTGTGGAGCTGAACCCGCTGTTGAATGTGGCACTGCAGGTCCCTGTCTTGCCTGAGCAAAAGGCAGTGAGTTCAAGTCCCACTTCAGGCAAAAAAGCACAAAATTCTAGGCCGGTTAAGAGTAGAGCAGAAGTGAGCATGTATTTTTCCCATGAGATGTTAAACCGAAGCCTTGTTAAGTGTTTCAACGCTCGGATAAAGTGGTAAAATGTTATTCGGTGATGTTTGTCCTTTAGTGTCAACGTCGCTGTAGTGAATTGTCACATTTGTTCGTGTGGGACCGGTGTTATATAGTATTTCGAACATGACAACGGACGCTGTACAGCGAAAAGTTCCTCATCTATTGCAGCAAACTGGGATGTGAGGGGCACCAAGTCATTTAATTGGCTTCATTGCGTCTGAGGTTCTCTCCGTCACTGTATGTGCAGGGTGTGGGGAGTTGTTGATAGAATAAAGACCGGTATCCCTGCTGTCAAGTCGCTGACACAGCAGTAGGCGCAGTTTATGTGTCTTGAGTGGACTGTGGAATACATTTTAGCCGCAGTGCTGAAGTGGATGGGTCTGTTACTTCTATTCCTTGAGTCTCTGTTCGGCTGATTCCATTTTTACCCTCCCTCCTCCCAGCTGCCTCCCAATCCCTCGGTATCAGGACGGGGATGTTGTACCATTAGCATCCTCAGAACGAGAGCTGGCTGGAAATGTGGGAGGAAGAAACATGGAATATTACAGCACAGTACAGGCCCTTCACTCTACGATGTTGGACTGACCCATATTAACCAACTCAACAGTATGAACCTTCCCTACTTCTCACCCATAACCCTCTATTTTTCTTGTATCCATGTGCCTAAGTCTTTTATTGACAAAGTCTTTTATGTGCCCCTATTATACCAGCCTTGACCACCACCCCTGCCAATGCATTCCAGGCACCCACCTTACCTTGTTAGTCGGTGTTACGGGGTCCATAGACTGGGTGCGGCCATCTTGCTTCCTGTGCGCGTGTGGTGGGTTGGCACATGTGCAAGTTTGGTTGGCGCATTGGAGTTTGGTTGGCACATGTGCGAGAGTTAAGGGCATGAATTCAATCTCATTAGGATGCTTAACTCTTGTAAAAAAACCTACCCCTGAAGTTTCCCCTCACCTTGAACATAATCTTGAGGACCTCTATTTCAGTCACTCTTCATTCCATGCCTCGTGTGACATGCTTATCAGGCAAGAAGGAGAACTCTGTAACAAGCCTCAGTTTGTTGCTTGTTGTGAGCGAGGAGCCAAATGTTCTTGGCAAGTTGGGAACAATGTTGAGAACGATAGAAGAGATTTTGTGTGGCAAGAAGTCTGGGGAATGATTTCCCCACAACTTCCCAAGAGGAGAAATTCTTTAAAAGGAAAGTAGTCTTTATGCTGGAGTTTTGGGAACTGTGTGCACTCAATACAGGTACCCTGACTTGTGACCTATGCGATTTACATCCATCTGCACATACAACTGATTTTTTTTTAAATATAAGAAAAAATATAAAATGTATGCAGTTTTTGTTGCATTTGACAAACTATAACAGGGATACAGGGCATGTAAGAGCCAAATTGTGCATACTTGTTAGTCGGTGTCATAGGGTCGATAGGCTGGGTGCGGCCATCTTGCTTCCTGCGCACGTGTGGTGGGTTGGCACATGTGCAAGTTTGGTTGGCGTATTGGAGTTTGGTTGGCACATGTGCGAGAGTTAAGGACATGAATTCAATCTTATTAGGACGCTTAACTCTTGTGCATGCGCCAATCGAACTCCAATACGTGAACGCACTGCACATGCGCCAACTGAAAAGTCGCACATGTGCATAGGAATCAAGGTGGCTGTGCCCAGTCTACAGGCCCAGAGACCCTGGGACGCCAACTAAAAGGTAAGCATCGACCAGAATGTGGAAAGATCACCAAGGTTGATTGACAAATTCAGGAAGCTTTAAGTTGTTAATGTCAAAACTATAATGAAAACAATTTGATTAAAAAGTTTGCTTTAAGACTTCGATACTCCACGCATGCAGGCAAAATTCCAACTCGTGTCCATTTGCAGATACGACCTATCCTTTGGTCCCAATTACGGTCATAAGTCAGTGACCCCAGCCAGGAGTAAGTGGCTGTGATGTTCACTGTCACAGCAAGAGGGCAATGGAAAATACTCGCTGGGCACATAAGGCAGGCAGTCCATCAAGTTCCATATTCAGTTCCTTCCCTGCTGTTATCAGACTCTTGAATAGACCTCTCCTTGGTAAAACGATAATGCTCCTGGACTGTTTAACTGTACTTTTCTATATCTCCTGCAGTCTCTCCTTGTAATGTGTACTTTGCATCTTTGATCTCTTTGGCTTGGCTTCGCGGACGAAGATTTATGGAGGGGGTAAAAAGTCCACGTCAGCTGCAGGCTCGTTTGTGGCTGACAAGTCCGATGCGGGACAGGCAGACACGATTGCAGCGGTTGCAAGGGAAAATTTGTTGGTTGGGGTTGGGTGTTGGGTTTTTCCTCCTTTGCCTTTTGTCAGTGAGGTGGGCTCTGCGGTCTTCTTCAAAGGAGGTTGCTGCCCGCCAAACTGTGAGGCGCCAAGATGCACGGTTTGAGGCGTTATCAGCCCACTGGCGGTGGTCAATGTGGCAGGCACCAAGAGATTTCTTTAGGCAGTCCTTGTACCTTTTCTTTGGTGCACCTCTGTCACGGTGGCCAGTGGAGAGCTCGCCATATAACACGATCTTGGGAAGGCGATGGTCCTCCATTCTGGAGACGTGACCCATCCAGCGCAGCTGGATCTTCAGCAGCGTGGACTCGATGCTGTCGACCTCTGCCATCTCGAGTACTTCGACGTTAGGGGTGTAAGCGCTCCAATGGATGTTGAGGATGGAGCGGAGACAACGCTGGTGGAAGCGTTCTAGGAGCCGTAGGTGGTGCCGGTAGAGGACCCATGATTCGGAGCCGAACAGGAGTGTGGGTATGACAACGGCTCTGTATACGCTTATCTTTGTGAGGTTTTTCAGTTGGTTGTTTTTCCAGACTCTTTTGTGTAGTCTTCCAAAGGCGCTATTTGCCTTGGCGAGTCTGTTGTCTATCTCATTGTCGATCCTTGCATCTGATGAAATGGTGCAGCCGAGATAGGTAAACTGGTTGACCGTTTTGAGTTTTGTGTGCCCGATGGAGATGTGGGTGGGCTGGTAGTCATGGTGGGGAGCTGGCTGATGGAGGACCTCAGTTTTCTTCAGGCTGACTTCCAGGCCAAACATTTTGGCAGTTTCCGCAAAGCAGGACGTCAAGCGCTGAAGAGCTGGCTCTGAATGGGCAACTAAAGCGGCATCATCTGCAAAGAGTAGTTCACGGACAAGTTTCTCTTGTGTCTTGGTGTGAGCTTGCAGGCGCCTCAGATTGAAGAGACTGCCATCCGTGCGGTACCGGATGTAAACAGCGTCTTCATTGTTGGGGTCTTTCATGGCTTGGTTCAGCATCATGCTGAAGAAGATTGAAAAGAGGGTTGGTGCGAGAACACAGCCTTGCTTCACGCCATTGTTAATGGAGAAGGGTTCAGAGAGCTCATTGCTGTATCTGACCCGACCTTGTTGGTTTTCGTGCAGTTGGATAATCATGTTGAGGAACTTTGGGGGACATCCGATGCGCTCTAGTATTTGCCAAAGCCCTTTCCTGCTCACGGTGTCGAAGGCTTTGGTGAGGTCAACAAAGGTGATGTAGAGTCCTTTGTTTTGTTCTCTGCACTTTTCTTGGAGCTGTCTGAGGGCAAAGACCATGTCAGTGGTTCCTCTGTTTGCGCGAAAGCCGCACTGTGATTCTGGGAGAATATTCTCGGCGACACTAGGTATTATTCTATTTAGTAGAATCCTAGCGAAGATTTTGCCTGCAATGGAGAGCAACGTGATTCCCCTGTAGTTTGAGCAGTCTGATTTCTCGCCTTTGTTTTTGTACAGGGTGATGATGGTGGCATCACGAAGATCCTGAGGCAGTTTACCTTGGTCCCAACAAAGCTTGAAAAACTCATGCAGTTTGGCATGCAGAGTTTTGCATCTTTGATCTACTGTAACACCATACCATGTACTTTTATTATTGCACAGCCTGTTGGACTAGAGTATGATTTGACTTAACTGGATAGCGCGAAAAACAAAGTTTCTCATTGTATCTTGGTACCCATGACCACAAACCAGTCAATTGAACGGTTATGAGCTGTGTTGAAATTTTAACCATTGTACCTAATTGGCTCATCTCATTTTTCCTAACCCAAATTATCAGGGAAGGTTTTGTTTTCATGGTAGATGGGTCCATTGTTGTTTTATACAGAAAGGTGTGTTGCTCTTTGAGGTAGACCTTTGTGGACTATTTAACCAGAAGAAGCATTGAGTTGTTCCTATTCCAAGCCCGGAGCCATGTTGATGTTTGTACATTCCTAGATGATAGTCAGATTTTAATCCTATTTCTTTTTTACCAGTGCTGTTTAGTCCAGCACTGTTTAGTTAAGCCAGATTAGCCCAACAATGGTCAGTTCAGTCCACCTAACGTCATTCCAATGCAGGTAAGACCTATGTGGGCCTAACAAACCAGTCCAAGGGAGGTAACATCATGGATTAGCTATCCCATGTGTATGTAATGGCTTTGCTTTTGTGACCAGATCACACATTCCCAGGGCAGGAACAGCATGGGTTAGATACAGAGTGAAGTTCCCTCTACACTGTCCCATCACCCACTCCCAGGGCAGGGGCAACATGGGTTGATACAGAGTGTAGCTCCCTCTACACTGTCCCATCACCCACTCCCAGGGCAGGAACAGTGTGGGTTAGATACAGAGTGAAGATTCCTCCATGCTGTCCCATCACACATTCCCGGGCAGGGTCAGCACGGGTTAGATACAGAGTGAAGCTCCCTCTATGCAGGTCAGGGATAGCTTTGAGTGGCTCTCCTAACAATCTTTTTAAATCTTGACCTGGGTTGAATCATCATCCCTGTAAGAGCGGATCCCAATTTTGATTCATAGGTTCGTGTTCTTCATCTGGAATGATATTCCCAAACTGATTTCAGATCAATCCTTCCATGACTTAGGCTGGTTTGTGAAGCTGTGTGAGAGCAGTATTGTCCCCAGCCTCAGATCTGCAAATCATTTTTATGAAAAAGTGCCAAAAAGTTGATAGTGAAATATTTGGTGCATATTCCAATGCTCATTGGGGCAGAGCCAAACAATTCAACCAATTAATTAACTGTCTCCAAACCAACAAACTAGTGAGAAGCTCTTCTCTTGTACTCCTCTTAGGTCAAAGCTCAACCCACTGATTCCTGATCCTGGTGTTGCACAGTGACAGGTTTATCCCACTAATACCACACCCCAGTGTTGCAAAATGATTAAACTTTACCCACCAGTACAATATCCTGGTGTTACAGATGGCCAGATCTAACTCCACTGATGTTGTATCCCAGTGCAATGTCGAAGCAAAATTCTACCTACAAGTATTGTTGTACAGTGATAGAACCATTCCTACCAGTACTGTATCCCAGTGTTATACAGTGACAGACCTGTCCCCACCAGCACTGTATCCCAGTGTTATACAATGACAGATCTGTCCCCTCCAATGCTGTATCCCTGAGTTGTACAGTGACAGACCCATCCCCACCAGTGCTGTACCTCAGAATTATACAATGGCAGGCCCGTTGCCCCCCAGTGCTGTACCCCAGAGTTATACAATGACAGACCCATCCCCACCAATACTCTATCCTCCAGTGTTATGCAGTGACCAATCCAGTGTTGTATGCCAGGGCTTAAGTTACTGACAATCTTGTATCCACCAGTGTGGTCCTCCCTTTATGAAACCTGTGCAGTTTCTATTCAGAGACTGACAACTACCTCAGGTATACAATGACTGGACTATATCCCAGTGACGGGGCTTTACTGGTATCCCAGGGTTAAACAGTGATCTTGGTATTCTTCTGCATGGAATAGTTTCCAGGCCAAATCTTGCTTTAAAATGGAACCAGTAATTATATTGCTGTTTTATTTAATTCCAGAGGTTATAATCAACCTATTATTAGATTACTTAATCATTTTGCAATTTCTTGAAAACTATGACCCTCTGTGCTTGTTGTGTGACAGAAGACCATCTCCAGTGTACCGAGGTGTAAAGGAAATGGGCATACCAGTATTCTTGACTTGGGTGTGATGGCTTTGTGGGAGGGTTCAGAACCCGCTGCTGAGAATACTTCCAAAGAGATAGGAACAAACCATTTAACCCCTGAATCACACTCCTGGCCCTCACCCACCCACCTCAATGACCCTCGAAGCCCTCTGCCTGCACAGTCTGCTCGTTGACCTCCAGTATCCCATTCCCAATTTCCACCGACTTTGGTGCAAAACACTTGAAGAGCCCAAGATCTTCAAGGGCCTTTAGACAGGAGGTGGAAACAGCACAAACCTGATCCCTTCTAAGAGAAAACAATTGCATTCAACCAGCCTGATGTTCTTTCGCTTCAATAAATTGCACAAGAGTCCCGAAACGAGTCCCTGATTGAGTTTGTTGTTGAGGAGTCTGATGGTGGAGGGGCAGCAGCTGTTCCTGAACCTGGTGGTGCGAGTCTTGTGGCACTTATACCTCTTTCCTGGTAATAGCAGCAAGAACAGAGCGTGCACTAGGTGGTGAAGGTCTTTGATGATTGCTGCTGCTCTCCAACAGCAGCGTTTCCTATAGATGTACTCTATAATGCAGAGAGTTTTGCCTGTGATGTTTTAGGCTGTGTTTACTACCTTTTGGAGGGCTTTATGCTCGGGGGAATTGGTGTCCCCATACCAGACCGTGATGCAGCTGGTCAGCATACATTCCACCACACCTCTGTAGAAATTTGCCAGGTTTTCTGGTGTCAAACCAAACCTTTGCAAACTCCTGAAGAAGTAGAGAAGTTGTACCTCTAGCAGGTTGTGTTTTGCCCCAGATTCCAGTTTCTGCAGTCTCTCATGTGCCTGGAGTTACTGCAAGGATGATCAGTGTCCTTTAGCCCAACAAGATTTGCTCACTGTTTGGCTGTTGATGTTTTCTTGCTTGCTTCCTGTGTCCTGGCAAATCAAGGGAAATGAAAACTGGGATGGGCAAACAATGATCAAGGAACTCGTTGGATCAGACGGTGTGCATGGAGGTGATAGACATCTCGAGCTGAGATCCTTCAACAGAAATCAAATTGGGAATTGGCGGCGAAGGGCTTCATCCTGAAATGTTGCCTTCTAAGGTTGCTGCCTGTGGTTTGTTCATTGTGCTCCAGCTTTTCAGGCGTTCCTGTTTAAAATGGGCACGAGCTGTCATGCAGGAAGGCCAAGGCTGGGAATCCTGCTCACTGGTACCTTTTTTGCTTTGCTTCTGGACGGTAGCCCAAGGGACGCTGAGTCAGCAAACTCCGGCCGAGAATCACCAAGCTGACTGCATTGTGGTGCAAATCCAGGATTCAAACCGCAGTTATTGTTGAGCCAAAGGCACGTGAGCCATTGGCGATCGTCCAGAGGGAGGAAGTGAAGAGATGGCGTGGGTTGGGGTGGAGGGAGATTGAGGTGAGGGCAGGTGGAACAGCGGTAGATGTTCCCCCTTTTTTTTCCTCTACCTGCATGTCTAGGAAATCTCTTAACAATTTCCCAATTTTGGAAAAACACCAAATCTAAATGTCAGACTGTCGACAGGCACTTCCTGAGAATTTCCTGAGTTCTCTGTTTCGATTGTACTTTGTATCTAACCCATGCTGGAAGTGTTTAATGGAGCAATTGTATTTAACCCAGCCTCTCCCCTCATGGGACTGCATGATGAGGCTCGAGAGAAAGCATTGCTTTTTTTTTTGCAGATTCAAAATGTATACATCAAAAAATGCTACAATGTGTATAAATGCCAAAAAATGTCAAGATTTTTTTATTGTCATGTAAATAAATAGAAAATGTGATTTTCACACCCAGATCAAATAAAAATAACAGGCCCCATCTGCTTATGTGCCCTGTGCTGCCCCAATTACACCCAAATGACCTGCAACCCCCGGTGCGTTTTGAAAAATAGGAAACTGGAGGACTCGTGAAAACTTATAATATTATATGAAATTCCCTGGCTCAAGGCAGGCAAAGAGTCGCCATTGGCATTGCCCCTTACAGTACAAGAGGCAAAGAAGCAACAGGGAGTCCCTTCAGAGTCACCAAGTGTCCGTGGATTCGCCTTCAGCGTTTCTACAGCCACCCAGCCTCCCGTCTGTTGGCGATCCAAACCTAGTCTGCATGTTCTGTCGCAAGTGACGTTATTGCTTTCCTAATGCATCGTCAGTTAATCCATTTGCAAATTAAAGTGAATCGTAATTCCAGAGCATAGTGGGGCCAGGGCCATCAATGAGATCGTAGCTGATCTGGCCATGGACTCAGATCCAACTACCTGCTTGTTTCCCATAAGCACAAATATATGTAAATATGTCTAAACACAGGTTTCATCTGATTTAAGTTCAGTGGAAGGACTCCTCGAGGGGCCTCCAGGACCAAAGCGCATTTAAATAGAAGCCTTGTTTTCTTCTCACCTCACGTAATGAATTTTTTTTAATGTAGTCAGTAGAAGTACAGACAAAACCAAACTTGACTGCTTCAGTGAGTGCATTGTTGGCATCCGTTTCTAGAGGAATAGCAGGGATGTAATGATGAGACTCTATAGGTGAGACTTCACTTAAAGTACTGTGTGCAGTTTTGGGCACCTTATTTGAGAAAAGATGTGCTGGCGTTGGAGAAGGTTCAGAGACTCTTTGCTCGAACGATACCAGGAATGAAAGGGTTAGTATGTGAAAAATGATTGTTGGCTCTTGGACTATATTCGTTGGAGTGCAGAAGGATGAGGGGGGACCTCATAGAGATGCTTTGAATGCTGAAAGGCCTGGACAGAGTAGATGTGGTGAGGTTGTTTCCCATGGTAGGAGAGGCTAGGATAAGAGGGTGTCAATTGAAACAGAAAAGAGGAGCAATTTCTTTAGCCAGAGGGTCATGAGTCTGTGGATCTTGTTGCCACAGGCGGCTGTGGAAGCGAGGTCGCTGGGTGTATTTAAGGCAGAGATTAATGGGTATTTGATTAGTCAGGGCATCAAAGAGTTATAGGGAGAAGGCAGGGGAGTGGGGTTGAGTGATGAGGATCAGCTCGTGATTAAATGGCAGAGCAGATCCGACAGGCCAATTGGCCTACTTCTGCTCTTGTACCTTGTGATCTTGGAAGGGGGCCCATACTTTGATCAGACTTGCAAGGACAGCGTCTCTGGGAGGTGTGTTTTGATGTATTCTATCACTTGACGTTCAAAGCATTTCATAATTCAAGGGTTTCAAAGCTTGCAGAGGGATCTGGACCAGCTGGAAAAACGGCTGCAAAATGGGAGATGGAATTTAATGTAGATAAATGTGAGGTGTTGCATTTTGGAAGGACAAACCAAGAAAAGACATGCATGGTAAATGGTCGGGCACTGAGGACTGCAGTAGAACAGGGGGATTGGGAATACAGATAAATAATTCCCTGAAAGTAGCATCACATGGATAGGGTTGTAAAGAGAGCTATTGGCATATTGGCCTTCATAAATCAAAATATTGAGTATAGGAGTTGGTAAGTTATGGTCAAGTTGTATAAGATATTGGTGAGGCCAGATTTGGAGTATTGTGTGCAGTCTTGGTCACCTAACTACAGGAAAGCTATCGATAAGATAGAAAGAGTTCAGAGAAGATTTACTAGGATTATTACTGCTATTTCTTTTTAAAATTTAGACCTACAGCACGGTAACAGGCCATTTTGGCCCACAAATCCGTGCTGTTAAATTTCCAACCCATTAACCTACACCCCGATATGTTATGAGAGGTGGGAGGAAACCGGAGCCCCAGGAGAAAACTCATGCAGTCATGGGGAGAATATACAAACTCCTTGGACAGCGTGGGATTTGAACCCTAGTCGCTGGTGCTGTAAAAGCATTGCTAGCTGAAGTGATGAATGCAAGCTCAATTTTAACATTTAAGAAGAATTTGGAGAGGTATGTGGATGGGAGCGGTATGGAGGGCTATGGATTGGGTGCAGGTCAGTGGGACAGGCAAAAAAATGGTTCAGCACAAATGAGAAGGGCCAAAGGGGCCTGTTTCTGTGCAATAATGTTCTATGGGGGACATAGCCACAAAAGGTTGAGAATGGCTGCTCTAGGCTGTGGATCTTCCAGATAGACCCTTGCAATCCCTATGAGTATGGGACGGGATATTATTAAGGGAACTTTGCTCTCTATTCAACCGTGTGCTCCTTGTCAGCTGATCTGTCTTGAACATGTAGTCATTATTCTTCAGTTCTGATTTGAGTACTGTAAATCCTCCATGCTCCCCACCCCCCATCCAAACCCAAGTTAACCAGTTCCTCTATCCATAGATGCTGCTTGACCAGGTGTGCTCTTCCGATGTCTCTGTTTTTGCTTCAGATTCCAGCATTTGCAGTTTTACTTTAGATTTCAAATTTATTGTCAGAGTACATACAGGACATCGCAAACAACCCTGAGATTCTTTTTCCTGCGGGCGAGGTCGAATTATCACTTAATGGTAAGGCAAAAAAAAAACCTGCACAACATGCACATTGTAAAGAAATAAATGTAAACAAACTGCAATATAGAGAAGAAAAAAGATCAAAAGTAAGAGTCTTTAAATGAGTCTTTGATTGAGTTTGTTGTTGAGGAGTCTGATGGTGGAGGGGTAGCAGCTGTTCCTGAACCTGGTGGCACGAGTCTTGTAGCACCTATACTTCTTTTCTGATGGCGGCACTGTGAACAGACCGTGTGCTGGGTGGTGTGGATCCTTAATGATTGCTGCTGTTCTCGGACGGCAGCGTTCCTTGTAGATGTTCTTGATGATGGGAAAGGTTTTACCTGTGATGTACTGGGCTGTGTCCACTACCTTTTGGAGGGCTTTACGCTCAGGGGTATTGGTGTCCCCATTTCTTGATTTCCTTTTTTAAAAAAATATCGAAGTCCTTTATCTTTCTGATATTATCTCCACACCGAGTGGGTGCGGGGATTCCTTCACACTAATTGATACCAGGTGTTCTCCCCGACACAATCAGACAGAGACTTGGGTTATTCAGTATACAAAGGGAAAGTAACCATTATTCCATTAATCAGTTCCTAACTCGACACTATATCATACTAACGTGAAAAAAAAAATGACAACTAGCTGGTCAGAACCAAATTACTGACAAAAGATACATGGAACGCTGCCGGTGGAGAGCAGCTGTCATCAAGGATCTACACTGCTCAGCACACGCTCTGTTCTCGCTGCTGCCATCAGGAAGGAGGTCTAGTGCCACAAGACTCGCACCACCAGGTTCAGGAACAGCTGCTACCCCTCAACTATTAGAATTTCAATTTAGACATACAGCGCAGTAACAGACCCTTTCGGCCCAAGAGCCTGTTCTGCCCAATTAATCTACAACCTGGTACATTTTGAAGGGTGGGAGGAAACCGGAGCCCCCGGGGAAAACCCACACAGACATGGGGGAGAACGTACAAACTCCTTACAGACAACGCAGAATTCAAACCCCAGTTGCTGGCGCCACAACAGTGTTGCGTTAACCTCTGCGCTTCCCGTGCCGCTATCAACAGCAAACTCAAACAGAGACTTGTTTAAGGGTTCTTACTTTGGTCATTATTTATTACTGAATATTTATTTTCTGTATATACAGTCAGTTTGTTTACATCTCTTTCTTTTGTACACATTTTCTTCTTCTTGAGTACAGTTTACAGTTACCAGGGATTAGAAATTCTGCCTGGCCCGCAGGAAAAATAATCTCAGGGTTGTATGTGATGTCATTTGTGTTCTCTGACAATAAATTTGAACGTTGAATAGTCGAGGGTTACTGTCTGTTGTTAGAAATGAACGATCTGCATAAGTGACAAGATTGCAGAAACTCGTATTTGTGAGTTTGGCACTGCTGTTACAGTAACAAATTCTTTGGAATCCAGTGTGCACAGAAAGTTCTGGATGTGTTCCAGTCTGTCATTTGTTTTCTAAACTAAAGTGGTTGGGCAGAAACTGCAATTCTACCGAGGTCAAATTTATTCTCTTATCTCTAGATAAGAGTCAATTGTCCTGCCAAAAAAAAAGATAATTTCCATTTTACTTTTCCCAGTGTAAAGATGTCACATGTAAAAGGGCATTTAAAGGGAAGAAACTTGGAAGAAATGTGCAAGACAAAGCTTTTGCACTGAGTGGTGGGTGCCAGATATAATGGTGGACACTTCTAGACCGATACCAGAATATGTAGAGATGAAGAGGCCTACGGATCATATGAAGGAGCATCAGAATTTATTGTCGTGCAATTTGTGGCAGCATTACAGATCCAAATATTTCTATAAATTACATTTTTAAAATTGTTTTATTTCAAATTTAAAATCACAAAACATAACATTAGTTACTGCAGTTTGATACGCACATAATGTGATTTTTTTAAAAAAACCCCAACCACCTGACTAATACCCTCCCTTCCCCACCCACAAAGAAAGAAATCACTTTTAGAAAGCTTCTTGGCTGCAGGAGCGGCGGCAACCATCGAAGCGGACCGAGAGTTCACATTCTAACATCAATCATTTTCAAATAAGGGCTCTATACTTTAGCAAAGAAAAAAATATTTATCTCTCAAATTATATGTAATCTTTTCTAAAGGAATACAGGCTTTCATTTCATTATGCCATCTTTTCAATCCTAAAATCGAGTCTGATTTCCATGTAATAGCTAAACACTTTGTACAAATTGCCAATGACAAAGGCAGAAATTCAATTTGACACATATTTAATTTTCAATTTTAAAGCTATCGACTTAATATCTCCTATTAAAAACATAATTGGATCAAAAGGTAAACGTACTTTTACTTTTGCAACCAAAAACTTTTCTACGTCGTAATAAATTACATTTTTTTAAAAATTAATTAGTGCAAACATAAGAGAAAGTGAGGTAGTCTCTGTGGTTCATTGTCCATTCAGAAATCTGATGGCTGAGGGGAAGAAGCTGTTTCTGTACCGTTGGGTGTTCGTCTTCAGGCTCCTGTATCTCCTTCCTAACGATAGCAGTGTGAAGAGGACATGGCCTGGGTGGTGGGGGTCCTTGAGGATAGAGGTTGCTTTCTTAAGACACTGCCTTTTGTAGATATCCTCGATAGAGTGAAGACTGATGCCTGTGATGTCACAGTCTGAGTTAACAATCTTCTGTAGCCTGTTCCTGTCCTGTGCATTGGCACCTCGATGCCAGACAGTGATGCAACCAGTCAGAATGTATTCCACAGTACACCTGTAGAAATTTGCAAGAGTCTTTGGTGACGTACCAAATCTCCTCAAGGCCCTCACGAAGTATAGCCGCTGGCGAGCCTTCTTAGTGATTGCCTCAACATGGAGGATAAATCTTCAGAGATATTGACACCCAGGAACAGCAGAGTTTTAGTTCTGCTTGTACATACATCATGGGCCGAATGGTCTGGGTGTACTGTCAGTGTTCTAAAATTTTTATTCTTTTAACAATACCCTTGGTGTCTCTGGCCCTGGTGTGTTGGTAGGGACTGTAATGAAGGGAGCTTGTCCTGCATCACTATGCTGAACTTGTCCTGGGAGAGGATCTATATACTAAGCAGAGCTGGCCAAACTTGCTTAACATAGGAGCCACATACAATAAACTTCAGATGTTTGACTGCTTCAAGACGTGAAAAAATATTACACGTTTTTACTCTTACATGCTCATTTTGTTACAATTTTTTTAGGATGGGAGGAGGCTGTAGAGCAGTCATTCTTAACCTTTTTCTTTCCACTCACATACCTCTTTAAGTAATCCTATCCCATTGGTGCTCTGTGATTAGTAAGGGATTGCTTAAAGTGGTATGTGAGTAGGAAGGGAAGATTAAGATCCACTGCTGCAGAGGGAGTGTCCACTGAGTCGATGTGGCTGGAAGTCAGAAATAGGAAGGGAGCAATCACTGTGCTGGGAGTAGACAATAGGCCCCCAAATAGCCCTTAGGACACTGAGGAGCAGATAAGCAGGCAGATTTTGGAATGGTGCAGGAAATACAGGGTTGTATAGTTATGGGTGATTTCAACTTCCCTAATATTGACTGGCATCCCTTACTGCAAGAAGAATAGATAGGGATGAATTTGTCAGGTGTGTCTAAGAAGGATTCCTGACACAGTATGTGGACCAGCCGATGACAGGTGAGGCCATACTGGATCTAGTTTTGGATAATGAACCAGATCAGATGAGAGTGACCACAACTCCCTGAGCTTTAGCATAGCTATGGAAAAGGATAAAAGCAGACAAAATGGGAAAGTGCTTAATTGGAGAAGGGCTAATTATGATGGGATGAGGCAGGAACTGGCGAGAGTAAATTGGAAACAGATGTTCAAGGGAGAAAGCACAGAACTAATGTGGCAGAAGTTCAGGAAACACATGTGCTGGGTTCAGGATAGGTTTGACACAAGGAATAGATGGTAGGAAAAGGGAACCGTGGCTGGTGAAACTGGTGAGGCAACTAATCAAAAGGAAGAAGGAAGTGTATATTAGATACAGGAAGCTGGAAACCGGAAGGGCTCATGAGAAGTACATGGTAGCCAGGAAGGAGCTTAAGAAAGGACTTGGGAGAGCTTGAAGGGGACATGAGAAGGCCTTGGCATGAGGATTAAGGAGAATCCCAAGGCATTCTATCTGTACATGAAGAACAGAAGGATGACAAGAAAGAAGGTACGGCCACTAAGGGAGGTGTGACAGATTATGTTGTGTTTGTATTGTATATAGATATGTTTTTGGGAGATAAATTGGGGAACGTTTTTTAGTGTAGGTTGCATACAAACACTTCAAAACAGATCTCATTTAAAATACTGGAGCTCTGCTCAAGTCAGACAGGATGGTTCCTGGGGGCCTTTACAAAACCTTTGGGGAGTGCCCAAGAGACTTCACTAATGGATTGTTGTTTTGAAAGCAACAGATGAAAGAAATCGGAGGAGTAGTTTGGAGCCACAGGCTGTCTGGGAGTGCAGCTTGCTGTTCTAAGACGGTGATGTGGTTTTTGCAAGCAGAGAGAGTTGAACAGCTTTTTGCCTGTGTGTGAGAAAAAGAGATCAGTTCTGGAGTGCAACAGTCAGCAGCAGTAGCTGGGACAGGAACAGGACAAGCTGGCAAGCTTGTGGAAAAAAACCTTTTGGAAGACGGGTTGTTCAGCCTGTTCAAAGCCGTTGTGGCTAGTGCAAGACTAGTTGTCTAATGTTTAAGGGGAACAAAAAGGAACTCTTTGGTGACCTGAAAGAAAGAGGCTATCATCTGGAAAACTCTGATGGGGCAAGTTTCTTCTGCAAGATACTGACGTGGCTAATTAAAAAGGGATCAGTTTGTGTCCAGGAACAACAAATTCTTTCTGAAAACCGACAAGAACCTTCCTGAGCGGTAACCATTTACCTTTCAAGAAGCAAAGCCTGGTGAATTTTATAAATGTTAAATTCTGTGCACAGTATAAGAATTGCCTATAACTGGTGAACTTGGAAGAATGAGAAGTGAAATTGGACTGTGAATCAAAGAACTTTTCTAAACTTACTCACACTTTACATACGCGTGCGCTTAGAGTTAGAAGGGGGTTAAGTTAGGTTAGTTAAGTTAATGTTAATAAGTTAAAGTGTGATCCTGTTTTCATGTTTAAAGATAATTAAGAGCAACTTTTGTTTAAGTAACCATTTGTCTTGGTTAATATCTATTGCTGCTGGTTTTTGGGGTCCTCTGGGCTCGCAACAGAAGCAACACCTCCTGCCTGGAGGTGCAGGAGGTTGGGGAAGTCCTGAATGAATACTTCAGTATTCACAAGAGAAAAGGACTTTGATCAAGGTGAGTTGGAAATAGAACAGGCCTATGTGCTGGACAATGTGGAGATTAAGAAACAGGAATTGTTGGATGTTCTTAAAAACATCAAGATTGGCAAGTCCCTGTGGCTGGACGTGATATACCCCAGGTTGCTGTGGGAAGTGAGAGAAGAGATAGCTGAAGCAGTAGCCATGATCTTTGAAACCTCTTTGGCCACAGAGGAGGTGCCGGAAGATTGGAGAATGACAAATGTAGTCCCCTTGTTTAAAAAAGATAAAAGGGGGAATCCTGGGAACTATTGACCAGTGAGTCTTACATCAGAGTTGGGCAAACTATTAGATAGGATCTATGAGCATTTGGAGAAGTACAGTCAGCATGGCTTGGTGAAGGGAAGGTCCAGCCTAATTGAGTTTTTTTTTTGAGAAGGTAACAAAAGAAATTGATGAGGGTAGGGTGGTAGATATGGTCTATATGGATTTTAGTGAGGCATTTGACAAGGTCCCCCATGAGACACTCAATCAGAAAGTCATGAGGCAAAGGATTCATGGAACCTTGGCTGTGTGAATTAAAAAAAAATTAGTTTGCAAGAAGAAAGCAGTATTGGAAGGAAGGTATTCTGTGACTAGTGGAGGACTGCAAAAATCTGTTCTGGGCCCCCTGCTTTTTGTAATTTTTAAAAATGACCTGGATGAAGAGGCGGAAGGAAGGATGAGTCAGTAAGTTTGCGGATGACACAAAGGTTGGAGGAGTTGTGGATGGAGCTGAAGATTGTCGAAGGTTACAAGAGGATATAGACAGGATACAGAGTTGGGCAGAGAAGTGGCAGATGGAGTTCAATCCGGATAAGTGTGAGATGATGCATTTTGGAAGGGTTAATGATCGGTTACTTAAGAGTGTGGATGAACAGATGGGCCTTGGGGTCTAAATCCCTCAAGGTCACTGCATAGGTTGATAGGATAGTTAAGAAGGCCTATGGGTTGCTGGGCTTCATTAATAGGGAGATAGAGTTCAAGAGTAGAGAGGTCATGTTGCAACTCTACTAATTTCTGGTGAGACCGCACTGAGAGTATTGTGTTCAGTTCTGGTCACCTTGTTACAGGAAGGATGTGGAAGCTATGGAGAGGGTGCAGATTTACCAGGATGTTACATGGATTGGAAAATAATTTTTATGTGGCAAGGTTAGCAGAGCTGGGACTTTTTCCTTTCGTGCATAGAAGAATGAGGAGATTTAATAGAGGTTACAAGATTATGAGAGGCATAGACAGGGTGACAGCCAGTGCTTGTTTCCCATGGTAAGATAGCAAACACCAGAGGAATTGTGTACAAAATGAAGGGAGGGAAGTTTAGAGGAGACTTTAGGGGTACATTTTTTTATTCAGAGAGTGGTGGATGCCTGGAATGCCTTGCAGGGGATTGTGGTGGAAGCTGAAACATTAGGGCAGTCATTCTCAACTTTTTTTTTCCAGTCACATACCACTTTAAGTATGCCCTGTGCCTTAGGTGCTCTGAGATTACTAAGGGATTGCTTAAGGTGGTATGTGGATGGAAAGAGAAAGTTGAAAACCATTGTTTTAATCATCCCTAATTGACTAGTTATGTGCATGGTTTCATAACTCCAAAGGAAATGGGCCAATGACCATTTTACTCAAGCAAAATATTTCCGTAACCATTGGGTCTAGAACAGTGCCTCTCAACCTTCCCATCCCACTCACATCCCACCTTAAGCAACTCCTTACTAATCACAGGCCTAGGGATCACTTAGAGTGGAAAGAAAAAGGTTGCGAACCACTGCATTAGGGGCATTTAAGACACTCTTAGGTACATGGATTGAAGAAAAATAGAGGGTTACTGGGTAGAGAGGGTTTAGTACTTTTTTAAGGAATATGGGTCAGCACAACATCGAGAGCTGAAGGGCCTGTACTATGTTGTAGTCTTCTATATTAAGAAATACATGTACCTAATAATATTTATTGATGTATGTAATTTTTAAACTGCTAATTTGTATTAATTTCATTAATCAAAAAGTATACATATACACACCAAACATTCCAAAGTCTGTGATCAGGATGTCGGGAGTTTGGATGGGTGGGTGGCCAGGGCCTAGGCGAGGGTCGGGGTGTCAGGAGCTCAGTTGGCCGAGAAGCCGGGGTGTTGGCAAGAGTCCGCCATTGGGGAGTTGGGAGCTTCAGAGGACGGGAGGCCTGGACCACACTAACACTCCGCTAATTTGACTGCCCACCAAACCACCACACGTGCCACAATCACGCAACTGCAAGTCACACCCACTAACACCACCATTGTGAACACCGTGTGATTTCTGTCTCGGCCAACATATTTCCGCGAGCCACACATTATACACCAAAGAGCCGCATGTGGCCCTCTCAGAGGGAGGTTTATTTATGTGCAATTGGATCAGAAGGAAAAATGGAAAAGGTAAATAGATGAATGGCTTCTCTATGTTGACAAAACCAACAGGAGGATTATAGGGAAATTTTATAGAAATCTATGAAAGGAATAAATAAGATAGAAACAGGGAGATTGTTCCCACTGTGGGGTGAGACTAGATCTAGGGGTTGTCAGGTCAAGATTCCTTTATTGTCATGTAATAGTACTTAATATTACACGATATTTCCTTCTGCCTGCTGTAAGACTCCAGTTTGATTCATTGGCAACTTGAGCTCCAGATCCAACCCTCTGACATGATCTGGAAACCTTCAGCGCCTGAGGCCCTTTGGGAACCCTTCTTGCCCTCAGTACTGTGTTAAATTCTGGCTCTGATTCCTGGTTCCCATGAGCCAGTCTCCAGCAACCCGCAGCCCTCGTGGGCCCCCTGACAGTAAGTTGCTTGCAGCCTGTTTGAATCCCTCAGCCGCTGAGCCTCTTGCTGGTTTTCTGCCATGGCCACCTTTCCTGTAGGGTACCTCCTTCTTTCCCCCCCCCCCCCACCCCCTGTTTCTGGCGCCCTGCGCAGGTCCACTGCTTCCCCCGGAGTCTGCAACCCCTCATGGTCGCTGCAGAGCCCAGGCATGGACCCCACAGTTCTAAGATTTTAGTTTAAAAACACTGTCAGCTCCTCTAACAGGCAGTTTACTGTCAGTATGAAGCCACCAGCATCAAGACTAGGCAGATGAACCCTTTGGAGCAGCACTGTATCGCTGCTATCTGCTCTCCCGGGCCCACACCAGTGGTAGCAGTGTGTTACTGCAGCTCTGCCAGTGCTGCAGCCTCAAGATTTATATGAGTAGATTTAATACACAGAAATTAAAAGAAAAGTAAAAACACAATGCTGGAGAAACTCGCCGGTCAAATAGCATTCTTTGTCGCAAAGATACATACCTAATGTTTCAAGCTTGAGCCCTTCATCAAGGAATGCCGACATCAATGATGGTTACGTATCTTTGCCATATAAAGTACACATTGTCCAGCCGAGTTTCTCCAGCATTGTGTTTTTACTTCAACCACGGAGACTGCAGACTTTCATACTTAAAGAAATGAAGGAGCCGCTTTTCCCAGAGAATAGTGAATCTATGGAATTCCCTGTCCATGGAAGCAGTAGAGGCTGCCTCATTTGGGTGGGAAGGTTAGTGTAGCAGTTAGCCCAATGCTGTTACAGCACCAGCGATCGGGACTGGGGTTCGAATTCCACGCTGTCTAAGAAGTTTGTACATTTCCCCCTGTGTCTATATGGACTTTCCCCAGGGGCTCCAGTTTCTTCCCACCGTTCAAAACGTACTGGGGTGCAGGTTAATGGGGTGTAAGTTGGGCAGCACAGTCCCATGGGTCGAAACAGCCTGTTACCGTGCTGTATGTATGCCTAAATTTAAATGGTTTTAAGACTGACAACAAGGGAATGGTTGTGGGGAACGGGCAGGTAGGCGGAGCTGAGTCCGAAGCCAGAACAGCCGCAATCTTGTTGAATGGGGCGCAGCAGGCTTGACGGAACAGTTGACCAACTCCTGCTCCTAGTTCTTGCGTCCGTGTGCAACAGAAACATGGTGCGAGCTGCAGTGTGGGCCGGATGTAGTGATGTTTATAATCCATTGAAGCTGTTTTATTTGTGATTATGGGGACGTTTGGATCAGAATTACAGCCCAAGGGATTTCGTGTTGAGGTTGAGGCTTGCTGAAACTTTAGCCGGAGAGCTGATAATTAATTTATCAGCTCTTGCAGGAATGCGAGTTCGAGTTACACCTGCAGCAATGCGATGCCTGTGCATCAACTCCATTTATAACACCCCTTGACTTGGAATACTGCTTGAGGTGTTTCCCTGGAGTGCTTTCAAACCTAACTTGACTGAGCCATCAAACATTCAGGCTGGGGAATTGATGCTTGGTGAAAGAGTCGGGTTTTTAAGGTGGGTCTTAAAGGTGGAGAATGTCAGATGGGGCAGGATTTTAGGGAGGGGGAATCCCAAACTTGGGTTGGTGAAGCAATTTGCATTCTGGAACAGTCAAGAGGACCCGTTTGGGGATCTAAAAAAAATTGAATTATGTGTACAGTCTCCTGCAACCGAGTAAATCAACCCTAAATAAGTGCACATACTGTATTTTAAATTAATGTATATTTTTATGCATATATGTGATTATTATGATGTGTATTGTGGTCCAAAGAAACGCGTTTCGTTGAGTTGTATGTATGTGAACAGCCAGGTAACAAACATGAACAAGGTAATGTAACATGAAGCCCTGAAAACATCAGATGAATGCAGGGGTGTTGCAGATGGAATCTTTCCAATGAGGAGACATTGTTTTAGTTCCTGAGATGGATGGAAACTATTCCTTTCTTTTTCAATCCTTTTATGAAACATATGACAGTAAACAATACATGAGGAGAATAGAATGCAGAATCAAATAAAATAAAAACAGAAACATTATATTGCGATATGTAATACAACGTATAACATTCTAATAAATTGAACAATATTGTCCCGTTCTCCTCAATTTGGAATATTTAAAAAGGAGGAAAAAAGTATTAAAACCCTATTGAACTGACCAAAATAAAAAAAAACAAATAAAAAGTGCTGGGCAACCTAAACTGAAGGTTTGGATGTAAAATATTCCAAGGCACCATTTGGGGTGGCACAGTTGGTGCAGCATGTTACAGCGCCAGTGATCGAATCCTGCGCTGTCTGTTAGGAGTTTGTGCATTCTCCCCGAGTCGACGTGAGTTTTTCCTGAGGGATCCAGTTCCTCCCACTGTTTGAAACGTACCAGGGGTTGTAGGTTTAATCGGGTATAAATTGGGCGGCACGGGCACGTGGGCCCAAATGGCCTGTTACTGTGCTGTATGTCTAAATTTAAATTTAAAAACTATTTCAAGGAAGGCTGGAAATTCCTCTGGCTGTATTTGTCCTCCATCAACATTACATCTAGCTCCATTTCTGTGACCTGGGATGAAGTGGTAATCAGCCACTGGAGGAGTGAATGGCTGCCAGTGGAACTTGGTGCCAGACCCCACCCTTGGCATGAGGAGGCGGAGGAAGATCTCACAGAACATGAAAGCCCAGTACAGGCCCATCAGCTTATGGTGTTGTGCCAACCTATTGTAAACTCCACAACAATTTAAACCTTCCCTACCTTACACCTACATTTTTCTTGCATGGCCTGTGTTTAAATGTCCTATTGTACCAACCTCCACCACCACCCCTGGAAATGTGTTCCAGGCATCCACTAATCTCTGTGTATAGAAATAAACGATCTCCGATGTCTCCCTAAACTTTCCTCTCCTGGAGTATTTCCCTCAGGTATTTGCTAATGCCACCCCTTGAAAAAATCTGCTGTCTGTCCACCCTATCTGGGCTCCTCATAATCTTCTATATCTCTAGTAAGTCACCTCTCATCCTCTCTGAAAGGAAAAGCCCCAGCTCTGTCAACCTCCATTGTTTCATAAGACACAATCTCCAATGCAGGCAGCATCCTGGTAAATCTTCCTGCAAGGAGACGACCAGAGTTGAACGCAATTCTCCAAATGTGGTCTCACCAGTTTTGTAGTGCTGCAGCTCCTCTCTCCTGTGTGCAAGAGCCTACAGCAGCATTTCCAAACTAAGGTTGAGTTACAGAGCCATGCAGCTGGGAAGCAGACCCTTCAGCCCAGCCAGACTTAGTCCCCAACCTCCCTCTCACTCTTTTTTTGCCCTCTTCAACTGCCCCCAGATTCTACCCCTCATTCACCCCCCCCCCCACCCCTCTGGACAATCCCCAGAGCCAAGTTAATGTAATCTCATTGGGAGGTGGGAGGAAACCAGGGGCCTCTGAGGGAAATCCATGTGGCCACAGTGAGAATGTGTAAACTCCTAATGTCACATTATTTAGAACATTACAGCACAGGCCCTTCAGCCATAATGTTGTGCTAACCTACAGCACAACAATCTTTAAATTTTTTTAAATCTAGACCAAAGCACGGTAATAGGCCATTTCGGCCCACAAGCCTGTGCTGACCATGTACACCCAATTAACCTACAGCCCCAGCATGTTTTGAATGGTGGGAGGAAACTGAAGCCCCCAGAGGAAACCAACACAGACACAGGGAGAATGTATAAACTCCTTCAAGACAGTGCAGGTTTTGAACCCCGGTCCCAATCGCTGGCGCTGTAACAGTGTTGCGCTAACTGCTATGCCAACCATGCACTAATTTTCTCCTACCTCACACCCATAACTCTCTATTGTTCACTCACCCTCAGATTTATACAGTCAGTTTGTTTACATTTCTTTATCTGTTTACATGTGTACATTGTGTAGTTTTTTTTTGCACTACCAATAAGTGGTAATTCTGCTGCATCCGCAGGAAAAAGAATCTCAGGGCTGTATGTGATGCAATGTATGTACCCTGAAAATAAAAATCTGAAAAAATGTACCGGATGGCACAGATGAGGTGAATGGCCACAGTCTTTCTCCCAGGGCAAGGGAATAAATTTAAAGTTGGAGAGGAAAGTCACTCGATGGGTTTCTTTTCCACGCAGAGAGTGGAGGGAATATTGATTTGCTGGAGGAAGTGATAGAGATGGATTACAACATTTAAGAAACGTTGAGAAAGTATTAATTGGATGGCGTCCAACTTGGATAAATGGGATTAGCTCAGGTAGGCAACTTGGTCAGCATTGAATGCTGTGCCGAAAGGCCTGTTTTGTGCTATAGAACCCCATGGAAGTCGGGCTCCGAGATTCTCTGGCCAGTATGGGAGGGGCGGTAAACGTTACCCAGCTCCCCTCCGCCTCCTGATGTAGCTGTGGACTCTCGGCAAATTGAGGGGATCAGCCTAGACGGGTGCAGGAGATGGCAGAGAAGTGATGGGCTGAAGTGCCTTGTCCTGTAGGCCCCTCTGACTCTAGGGCAGGAGGTGGGGTGAACACAAAAAGGCTGGGGACAGGGTAATGGTAAGAACACATTTGGAGGGTTCAAGAAGTAACAGCTGTCTTTATTTATCCGTGGGGGAAATCGCAACAGGGGACACAGTCACACATGCAGACAAAGCAAAGACACACAAATCTGACACGTCAGAGATAGTTAATCACTGATAACTGCAAGTGTGAAGCGAGGGTTAAACAAACCTGTCCCCGGCTCCCCTCTCTCAATATTAGGCACAGCACATTGATTAACTAAAAGGTTCAAACTAACTATTATTTACCATGAGTGAGATGCGACAGTCCCTCTCGGGTATATAGGTCGGCACAACATCGGGGTCCGAAGGGCCTGTACTGTGCTGCAATTTTTAATTTTTATTTTTAAATTTTTTTTATTTTTCACACTATGAACCATATTAACCAAAATACACACAAACATTTCCCTCTTGAATATATAGTGTCATTTTCTCCCCTTTTCCCCCCCACCCTTCCCTCCCTCCCAACATTAAACATTCAACATATACAATACAATAAACCCATTAAACAATGTCATCACACAATGAAAATAAATAAGAAAATTTTGTCATCTACTTTTACACACTGGGTCAGTTCATTTCATCTTCTTCTCATTCTATCATTTTAGGGGGTGGAGGTCCGCGGTAGGCCCTCTCTGCTGTGTTCCATGTACGGATCCCAAATTTGTTTGAATCCTGTAACTTTATTTTTTTAATTGTATGTTATTTTTTTCCAATGGAATACATTTATTCATTTCAATGTACCATTGCTGTACTCTCAGGATCTCTTCTGATTTCCAGGTTGACGTTATACATTTTTTTTGCTTCAGCTAAGGCTATCATAATAAATCTTTTTTGTGCTTCATCCAAATCGAGGCCTAGTTCTTTACTTCTTATATTACTTAGAAGAAAGATCTCTGGATTTTTTGGTATGTTGCTTTTTGAGATTTTATTTAATACCTGATTTAGATCTTCCCAAAACTTTTCCACTTTCTCACGTGCCCAAATTGCATGTGTTCCTGTTTCCTTCTTGCAGCAAAAACATCTATCTGATAATGTTGGGTCCCATTTATTTAACTTTTGGGGCATGATATATAACCTGTGTAACCAATTATATTGTATCATGCGTAACCTCGTGTTTATTGTATTTCTCATAGTTCCGGAGCATAGCTTTTCCCATTTTTCATTTGTTATCTTTACATTTAGATCTTGTTCCCACTTTTGTTTGGGTTTACAGCTTATTTCATCGCTCTCTTTCTCTTGCAGTTTGATGTACATTTTTGTTATAAATCTTTTAATTATCATTGTGTCTGTAATCACATATTCAAAGCTGCTTCCTTCTGGTCACCTCAGTCTGCTTCCCAATTTGTCCTTTAAGTAGGTTTTCATTTGGTGATATGCAAACATTGTACCGTGAATTATTCCATATTTCTACTTCATTTGTTCAAATGATAATAAATTATTTCCCAAAAAACAATTTTTTATTCTTTTCATCCCTTTTCTCTCCCATCCTCTAAAGGAAAAGTTATCTATTGTGAAAGGGATTAGTTGATTTTGCGTCAATAATAATTTTGGTAGTTGGTAATTTGTTTTTTTCCTTTCTACTTGAATCTTCTTCCAAATGTTGAGCAGATGGTGCAGTACTGGTGAACTTCTATGTTGCACCAGTTTTTCATCCCACTTTTAAAGTATATGTTCCGGTACCTTCTCCCCTATTTTATCTAGCTCTATCCTGGTCCAGTCTGGTTTTTCCCTTGTTTGATAAAAATCTGATAGGTATCTTAATTGTGCTGCTCTATAATAATTCTTAAAGTTTGGTAGCTGCAAACCCCCTTGTTTGTACCATTCTGTTAATTTATCTAGCGCTATCCTCGGGTTCCCCCCTTTCCATAAGAATTTCCTTATTATTTTCTTTAACTCATTGAAGAATTTCTCTGTTAAGGAAATTGGTAATGATTGAAATAGGTATTGGATCCTTGGGAAGATATTCATTTTAATGCAATTTACCCTTCCTATCAGAGTTAGTGGTAAATCTTTCCAATGTTCTAAGTCATCTTGTAATTTGTTCATTAATGCTGATAATTTAATAAGTATAGATGGCCTAGATTATATCTAGTCTAATACCTAGGTGTAGGATTGCTTGTGTTTGCCATTTAAATGGTGATTCTTTTTTAAACTTTGAGATATCCGCATTATTCATTGGCATCACTTCACTTTTATTTGCGTTGATCTTGTACCCGATATTTCTCCATATTCCTTCAATTTCTTATGTAATTCTTTTATTGATAATTCTGGTTCCGTTAAGTATACTATGATGTCATCTGCAAATAGACTGATTTTATATTCCTTCTCTTTTATTTTTATCCCTTTTTTATTTTCTGCTCTTATCAGTTCTGCCAATGGTTCTATTGCTAAATCGAATAGTGAGGTAGATGGTGGACATCCCTGCCTAGTTGACCTGCTTAATTTAAATTGGTTCGATATATATCCATTTACTGTCACCTTTGCCAATGGTCCCTTATATAATGCTGTAATCCAATTAATATATTTCTCTGGAAGGTTAAACCTCCGTAATACTTTGAATAAATAATTCCATTCTACTCTGTCAAAGGCTTTCTCTGCATCTAAAGCAACAGCTACTGTTGGCATCTTATTTCCTTGTACTACATGGATTGTTAATGAACTTACAGAGATTGTCCATTGTTCGACTTTTCTTAATAAATCCTGTTTGATCTTGTTTTACTATTTTTGGTACACAGTCGGCCAATCTGTTTGTTAATAGTTTTGCTATTATTTTATAATCTGAGTTAAGTAGAGATATTGGTCTATACGATTCTGGTGTCAGTGGATCTTTCCTGTCTTTGATATTACTGTAATTATTGCTGTTTTACATGAATCTGGCATGTTTTGTGTTTCTTCAATCTGGTTCATTACTTCCAGGAGAGGAGGAATTAGTAACTCTTTAAATGTTTTATAGAATTCTATTGTGAGTCTGTTCTACCCAGGCATTTTATTGTTCGGTAGCTTTTTTAATATATCTTGTATCTCCTCTATTTCAAATGGTTTTATCAATTTGTTTTGCTCCTCTTCTTGCAATTTTGGTAGTTAAATTTTAGCTAGAAACTCATCTATTTTGTCTTCTTTCCCTTCGTTCTCAGTTCGGTATAATTGCTCGTAGAATTCCTTAAAGTTTTCATTGATCTCTGTTGGGTTTTGTTATTTGTTTGTCCTTTTTCCTTGATGCCAATACCGTTCTTTTAGCTTGTTCTGTTTTAAGCTGCCAAGCCAGTATTTTGTGCGTTTTTTCTCCTAGCTTGTAATACTTCTGCTTTATTTTCATTATGTTCTTCTCCACCTTGTATGTTTGTAGTGTTTTTGTATTTTATATTTTTGTCCGCCAATTCTCTTATTTTTGCTGTATCTTCCCTTGTTGCTAGTTCTTTTTCTGTACTTACTATTTCCCTTTCCAGCTGTTCTATTTCCTGATTGTAGTCCTTCTTCATCTTAGTTACATAACTTATTACCTGCCCTCTAATGAAGGCTTTCATTGCATCCCGTAATATAAATTTGTCTTTCACTGATTCCGTATTTATTTCAAAGTACATTTTAATTTGGCACTTAATAAATTCTCTAAATTCCTGTCTTTTAAGTAGCATGGAGTTTAATCTCCATCTATATGTTCTTGGTGGGATGTCCTCCAGTTCTATTGCTAATAACAGGGGTGAGTGATCCGATAACAATCTAGCTTTATCTTCCGTTTTCCTAACTCTCCCTTGGATATGGGCTGACAACAGGAACAGGTCAATCCTTGAGTATGTTTTATGTCTACTCGAATAATATGAGTATTCCTTCTCCTTTGGGTGTTGTCTCCTCCATATCTCCAAAAGTTGCATTTCCTGCATTGATTTAACCATAAATTTGGTTACTTTGTCTGTGCTGTAATGTTCTATGTATGCCCCTCAATAGCCCACACCCTTTACCCCACACACCTTGCAACTGGTTCTCCAGCGTCAGCCACAGCTCACAACCTGAAATGGAGCTCGGGGTTCATTCAAAGGGGAAAAGGAAGCAAATTGGTCCACGCGGTGGGCTTTATACTGCATCCGGCTTGGTGGGGGGGTGGGGGGGAGGGGTGGTGAGCCGACTCTGGTGTGTCCATGTGACCTCTGGTGTTGAGAAGAACCAATTGCAATGCAGCCTCATCTGCAGAGATCTAAAGATTCTGAGAGGTATAAGGCCAGTGCCTTTTTCCCAGGGTGGGAGTAGCAAATACCAGGGAATGTATGTACAAAGTTTAGGGGAAACATCAGGGATAAATGTTTTACACAGAGTTGTGGGTGCCTGGAATGCCTTTCCGGGGACTGTGGGGGAGGCTGAAACATTAGGGGCATTTAAGAGAAAGGCACATGGAAGAAAACTAGAGGGTTACGATGTAGGAAGGGTGTAGGTATATTTTTGGTAGGATTATATAGGTCGGCACTGCATCAAGGCTGAAGGGCCTATATTGTGTTGTAATATTGTATGTAGGTTAATCTAATCTTGATTGCAGGTGAGATGTCCATCCTTGTAACAGGTGGAGACCAGTGAAACCCCCTACCCTCCCCAAACAATTTCCCCCAACTCCTACCATCCAAAGCATCGTCTCCCAGCTCCTGCAGCCACCCCAGGGTGGGATCAAGGATCTTGGTCAAGCAGGGTACGTCAGGCTGCTCTGACCTTGTAAGGTGTGGAGGTTAGGGGGTGGGGGGGAAAGCAAGGTGTCGCACTTCTCCTTCCCCACCTTGTGATGGCCATACAGGAGCCCATTCATCCCATCAGGTGTGTGCTGACTCGCAGCATAGCAACCTCATTAATCCCATCTCCTACTTCCCTGCTCCTTGCATGGTGATTAACTCCGCCCTTCAATTCATGTAGCCTGTGGCAATCAGACACAAGCATCTTATGTGGGAGATTGGAGGAAACCAAAGGGGTTGGAGGGGGAGGGGAGGGGGGTGTTGGAGGGGAATAACATAGTCACGTGCAACCTCCACACAGACAGCACCCGAAGTCAGGATCAAGCCCATGTGAGGTTCCTCCAGGTCATTGTTATGTAGCACGAAACAGGCCTTCAGCCCAACTTGTCCATGTTGGTATCTTCAGTGAGTCATAAAGGACTACAGAAGTTCTCCTCCTTTCTTTGAAGGGAGTTGTGTGAGAGCCTCCCTCACTGCTCCCCATTTGCACTCCCTGACTGCTCTCAAGCTCTACGACCATATGCTTCCCAGACTTGCTTCCCCAGCCATGAGTGGCTTTTGGTCTGGATTTCTCCCCCTTTTCTCGCTCCAGTCTTTATTCAGACACCTTCCTGTGTTTCGCTTGTACCTTAAGGAAAGGCTTGGGTCCCAAATGACAGTAATATATCTTTACCTCATGGCGAAGACCTGCTTGGCTGTATTTGGTCTTTCCAATCCCTTCCTATCCATATCTTCTCTAAATGCTGCTAATTGTACCCACTTCTAAAGTTCCACTGGCAGCTCATTCAAGATACAGACCACCGTCTGATTGAAAAAGGAATTCCTCTGGGTCTCCTCCAATGTCTTATCCAACTTTACCATAACATCCGAATTCCTGTTCACAATACTTTGATTTATGAAAGCCAATGTGCCAAAAACTCTCTTTATAACCCTATCTACCTGTGACGCCACTTTCAGGGAATTGTGTTTCCATCTTCCAGATCCCTCTGTCCTACTGCACTCCTCAGGAACTGTGTCTGCCCTACCCAAATGCAGCACCTCAAACTTGTCTGCATTAAATTCAGTCTGCCGTTTTGCAGCCCACTTTTCCAGCTGGTCCAGGACTTTGAAAGCCTTCCTCGCTGTTCACTGCGTTGTCTTGGTTCTGAACAGAAGAGTGTTGGATGTGCCCCTCCCACCTAAAGCAAGTTGTTCCATCTCCTCCTGAGGGACAGCCGCACCCTCTGTTCAATCAGAGTGGCGGGGGTGGGGGAGGAGTGATTTGGATCAAGCCACAAACCACTGGTGACCTCCCAGCGAGGGGGGGGGGGGGGCAGCACTGAGTCCGTCTAGGAGATTGCGTGCCCTGGGCCAGTGTTAGATTGGCAAGGGCCTGTGTCAATATGGTTTGAATTATATGAAGCTAAACACACTCCTGCTGCTTAGCAACAAGGAGATCATGGAAAATCTAAAACATGGATCAGGATTTCAGATATCTTTGCTCTCTCCCTCCTGTTTCAATCTCAGTCGCATATTCTGCATTAAATAATTCATTCTCAGGATGGTTCCAGCATTTATTGATCGCCTGGGATCGTGGTGAGCCTCTCGGAGATTTACACGTGTATCTACGTATACACCTCAAGCAAAATACACAACTGTTCTTGACAAAAGAAACCCACTCTCCTTAAGTCAAATTTATTGTCACCTGATTGCTCAAGTACAACCTGATGAAGCCGCGTTCTCTGGTCCTTGGTGCAAAAGAAAAGCAGACTTACAAACAGACATAGCAGGCATACAGTAAATTGGTGGGGCTGACAAGTGTCTCAAGGGGCGCCTGGCAACATTTTTCCATACCTTGATGAACGGCTCGAGTCTGAAACGTCGATTGTGTGTCTTCATCTCTGCTACAAAAAATACACTGACCTGCTGAGTTGCTCCAGCATTGTGTTTTTACTTTTATGGCAAGATCTCTCAATTAGTTGCTTGTGGGATAGCCGGCAGAGTGCGGGTGGGTTGGTGGCCGTTGCTGGGTTGCATGTGCTCGTCGTTGTTTGGTGGTCAGATTGACTTTAGCCAGGAGCTTCTGACTTGATTGAATTGGAGGACTGGGCCACATTCAAGGATTCATCCTCAGATTTGAATATACCAGTTGTCACCGACTTCATTAGGGCCTGTGTGGAGGGGTACGTGCCCATGCATACATATCGAGAGTACGCAAACCAAAAGCCGTGGATGAACTAAAGAATTTTTAGCCTGCTCAGGGTGAGGTCAAAGGCATTAAAGGCCGGCGATCCAGAACTCTATGGGAAGATCCTGAACTCTATGGGAAGACCTAGTTCGACCTACCGAAGGCTATGTTAACAGCAAAGAAGCAATTCCAAGAGAAGTTAGAAACAGATACACACCAGCTATGCAGGCCATTCCATCCTACAAGGTGAACCCTAACGTCATAAGTGGTTCATCAAGCAGTCCCAGCCCCTGTCTTGGAGTTAGTTGGGGCACCTCTTTGGATCGTCTGCGATTGCTAGCGTCTGTGGGGCCGAGACCCTGTAAATTAGGTCAGTGCAGCTGAGAACTCTTGTCCTTCTGGGAGGGAAGGGTTGACATTCTGAAAGGCCCTTCATGGTTGCAAAATATTGGAAATTTCATTTTGATGCTTCTGTACGTGTCTCTCTCTGCCACTGTTTGTTTCTGTATGTGTCTCTGCCATCATTTATTTCTGTACGTGTCTCTCTGCAGCCATGTGTCTCTCTGCAGCCATGTGTCTCTCTGCGGCCATGTGTTTCTCTGCGTGTTTCTATGTGGGTGCATGAGAGCGAGAATATGGTTGACAGAGAGAAACTCTGAAAACTGTTAGGGTTGTGGGAAAGCAAGAAATAAGTCAGTTAAATACATAACAACATCAGGAAGGACATTTTACTGAGAGGTTCACAGGGGAGCTTCTGCCAGGATTTGCTTCGGGAAGCTGTGTGTGTTTAGATCTGTAGACTGAACCCTCCCACTGACCCTCATTGTTCTGTGTGTCTGCAGAACAATGTACCGCTGAGGGGAAAGAGTTAGGAGTGGTGACAGTGGAGCGAGGTTTCCTGCCTGGGATTCTCAGCGAGACTGTCATTGGAGTGATGGGAATGTTGGCATGTCCGGAGTCCGGAGTCCCATTGTGGGAAGTGCTGCCAAATCCTTCCTTGTAGAAGTTGGGGAGGCCTGTTGGGGCACTCTCCTAAATGTTGTCCTAATCCCGGCATGTCCTGCTAATCTTCGCTGGAGACACTAAGCTGGTTCCATCCTGTGAAAGCTCTGCCAAAATCTTTCGAAGCAGCTATATTGGAGAGCCACACGGATAAGCTAGTTTTTCTGGGGAGGTCCTGGTCCAGAGGAATATTACCCACCGCTGTCCCAACACTGGCGGGGAAGAGGTATGTGGGTTCCTGCTGCAAAGAGGGGGGAAGTGGGAGGGAAGGAGTGGTGGGTGAGGGGGTTCATGCTCTTCCAGGGAGGGAGGGAGGGGTCCGGGGGGGGGGGGGTTCGTGTTCTCAGTGAGTTAGAGGTGGAGAGGTTTGTGTTCTCCTGGGAGGGAGGGGTGAGGAGTTCCTGTTCTCTCAAGGAGGGGAGGAGTAAGGAGGTTTCCTATGGAGAAAAAGAACAGTTGATGTTTCTGATCAAGTCCCTTCATCAAGGGCACTAAGCAGTTCAGTACAACAGAGGGATTTAGGAATGGAGATAGATAATTCCCTGAAAGTGGTCTCGGGTCACTTGTAAAGAGAGCTTTAAGCACGTTGGCCTTCATAAATCAAAGTATTTACTACAGGACATTGGTAAGGCTAAATTCAGAATATTGTGTGCAGATTAGGACATCTAATTACAGGAAAGTTATCAATGAGATTGAAAGAGTGCAGAGAAGATTTGCTAGTATGTTACCGGGACTTCAGGAACTGAGTTGCAGGGAAAGGTTAAACAGGTGAGGACTTTATTCCCTGGAACATAGAAGAATGAGGGGAGATTTGATTGAGGTATGTAAAATTATGAGGAGTGTAGATAGAGTAAATCAAAGTAGGCTTTTTCCACTGAGGGTAGGTGAGATGCAATCTAGAGGAAATGGATTAAGGGTGAAAGGGGAGAACATCAGGTGAAATATATTCACTCAGAGAGTGGTGGGAGTGTGGAATGAGCTCCCAGCTGAAGTGGTGAACAAGGGCTCAATTTTAACATTTAAGACAAAATTGGACAGGTACATGGATGGGAGGGGTATGGAGGGCTATGGACTGGTGCAGGTCAGTGGGGCCAGGCAGAATAAAAGTTCAGCACAATCTCGAAGGATGGAAAGGCTTGTTTTTTCTGCTGTAATGTTCAATGGTTTGAGGCTGAGTGTGTAAAGGGGACAGGATGGGATGAGAGTTTGGGATTTGCGACTAATTTCCAGTTCTCTCTGAAATTGATGTGGACAATTTCTGACACTTCTCTCCCCTTTCTGGAGCTTGGGACAAGTATACACTGGCATTTACTGCAAACCCTCTTACTTCCACAGGTACCTCAACTATAGGAATGGACAGAGTAGATGTAAAAAGGTGGTTTCCCAAGGTGGGAGCATCTAGGAAAAGAGGGCAGAACTTCAGGATTGAAGGACGTCCGGTTAGAACAGAGATGCAGAGGAATTTCTTTCAGCAGTGGATGATAAATCTGTGGAATTTGTTGCCATGGGTGATTGTGGAGGCCAAGTCATAGGGTGTATTTAAGGCAGAGATTGATAGGTTATTGATTAGCCAGGACATCAAAGGTTATGGGGAGAAGGCCGGGCAGTGGGGCTGAGTGGGAAAATGAATCAGCTCATTTAAATGGCGACGCAGACATGATGGGCTGAATGGCTCCTATGTCTTGTGGTCATCCCTCCCCCATTTCCATTAAGGATCCTATCCCTTTCTTCCAGTCTATCTGCCTCATCTGCTCTCAAGATGAGGGCTTGCATTCCAGGACGTCTTGGAAGGAAAGTGGATTCGCCTCTGCTGTGCTCATCTGCAGAGCCATCTCCTGTGTTTCCTCTGTTTCTCTGAGTTCAAATTCTGCCATCATCTTCCCTTCCTTCCGACCAGACCCTCCCACCCTGTCCCCATTCTATTGGCTATCTCTCCTCTATGCTCTAGGTCTTGAAGTGTTCCGAAATGTCAACCAGACTATTTCACCCAGAAATGCTGCTCGATCTGCCGAGTTTCTCCAGCATTTTGCTTCAAATTCCAGTATCCGACATTTTTCGTGCATCCTCCACATCTACCCTGTCAGGTCCCCGGGTGACTTGCATGTTCTTAATGAGTAAAGGCCCCAATGGTCCAACCTCTCTTGGTGTCAACCACCTCATCACAAGACAGACTGGAGAACATTTGGAGGGGATGACTTCAAATTCAAGTTTATAATCATCCGATTATACATGTATAACCCAAGGAAACAGTGTACAGACCATGGTGCATGCACAAAAGTATGCAGTACATAACGCTTAAAGATCACATTAATTATCCAAATAAATAGTTATCTCCCCTGCTTTTCGAAAGTTTGCTTTACACCACTTCGCTTTTACGAAACACCTATTTCGCTAGCTGAAAAAAAAGCAAAAATGGTGTTTAGCGTTTGTTTTGCAGCGAGCCATTTTAGCGGCGGCGCATACCCCAAACAGCGAGAGTGGCGCTGCCAAGCCCCTTCCCAGGGAATTGCCCTCCGCATCAAGCTTTGAACGGTATCTGTGAGCATCTGCACTTTATCTCGATTTATTTTGTGCATCCTTTAGCAAGATGTCCTAAGGTGTCAGAAAAGCCTAAGAGAGCCCGTAAGGGTGTTGCACTTAGCATAAAACTGGACATAATTAAGCATTTCGATTGTGGTGAACGAAACAAAGACATTGTGCATGCGTTGAACTTGCCTGTGTCCACTGTTCATACTATTGACACGCAGAGAGAAAGAAACTTAAAAGCTGGTGAAGTTACAATTGGTTCTGCTAGTAGCAAATGGTCTCTTTTAGTCGGAATCCAGTAATGGTTATTTTTTTGGGTCTGGGAACGCTCAAAAATTTTTCCCATATAAATTAACGGTAATTGCATCTTCACTTTGCACCATTTCAGCTTATGAAAGATTTCATAGGAACACTCTACTTTTGAATAGCGGGGGAAAACCTGTATATAAAAACATTTTGGGATGATTTACTTGGTTACAGGATACTGCTCATCGATCTCAGTCTGTGGGAAGAAGCTATTTCCCAGCCTGGCTGTCCTGTTTTGATGCTCCAGTACCACCACCTTCTTGAGGGTAGTGAGTTAAAGATGCTGTGTGCTGGATGGAAACAATACCTCATACATCAGGCTGCTGTTCATTAACTCATTGGTGTTTAATACGATCATTCCCCAGTGAAGAAGCTGTCCTCGCTGGGACTCAACACCCTTCTCTGTAACTGGATTCTGGACTTTCTAACTGAAAGACCACAGTCTGTCTGGGTCTGTAGCAGAATGTTGAGCACCGTCACGCTGAGCACTGGCGCACCTCAGGCCTGTGTGCTCAGGCTGCTCCTGTTCATGCTACTGACCCACATCTGCATCCCCAGATCCAGCTCCAGCTCCAATAGTCTTTAAGTTTGCAGATGACACAACAGTCATTGGCCTCATTAGCAACTTAAGAGAAGAGGTGGAAAATCTCGTGAAATGGTGCGAGAGCAACAACTCAAGTCTCAATGTGGACAAGACAAAGGAGATGATTATGGATTTCAGAACCAGGGACGACCACTCACCACTACACATCAACAAGTCTGTGGTGGTGAGAGTGGAGAGTATTAAGTTTCTGGATTTCACTTACTAGTGACCTATTGTGGACAGTCAACATATCCTCACTTGTCAGGAAGGTGCAACAGCGACTGCACTTCCTGAAAAGACTGAAACAAGCAAGGCTATCAGGCACTGTCGTGCCAACCTTCTACAGGAGCTCTATCGGCAGCGTCCTGGCCACCTGCATCACAGTGTGGTATGGTTGCTGCAGAGAAATGGATTGGAGGTCAAATCACAGGACAACAAGTGTGGCAGGGAGGATCACTGAGGTCGCCCTTCACCACCCCCCCTCCTCCACCAGCATGATCTCCCAGGATTGTTGTCTGAAGAGGACTCCCAAAATTCTTAAGGACCCCTACCATTCCACATCCTGCATCTTCCAGCTACTCCCTTCGGGAAAGAGATATAGGAGTATCAGAGCCAAAACCATCAGGCTGAGAAACGCCTTCTTCCCACGGGCAGTGAGACTGCCAAAATACTGATGATCTGCTCATACAATCTTATTGAGAATCTACTATAATTTGACTATTTAATTTAATATATGTGCTGCTTGTAAATATGTGCGCTCGGTCTGTATGTGTGTTTGCATGTTTTTACACAGAGGACTGAAGAACTCTGGTTCATTCAGTTGTACTTATACAATTGTATGATAATCTTAAGCTTGAACTTAAAAGTGTCTTCTAGAATTCCTGAGCCCCCTTTAGACTGCGCCCCCTACAGAGGAAAGGGAGACCCTAGTGATCCTCTCGGCTGTTTTAATGATCCTCTGTGTTGACTTCTGGTCCTTTGCTTTGCAGCTACCGGCCCACACAATAATGCAGTCAGACAGGACACTCTCAATTGTGCTCCTGTGAAGATTTTTTTTATTTACAGCACGGAAGAAGCTGATTCTGACCATTTAAACCCAAGTTAACTTACAACCCTGAACATTTTAGAGGTTGGGAGGAAACCGGATCATCCGGGGGAAACCCACACAGGGCACGGAGGGAATGTACAAACTCCTCACAGACATCGCCAAGGCTATAATAGGTTCGCACTAACCATGCCACCCCTTTTGTCAAGATGGGAACTGGTAGCCGCCTTGAACAAACCAACCAACCTCGTGAGTGTTTCGGTCAAACCTCACTTACCCCTTGCCTCTGAGCTACACCCGTTGGTACGGTAGCCTGGGGGGAGGGAGGCAGCATCTCGGGGTGACATCTGCCAGGGCTGTGACAGGAATTTTTCTGCCCCTGCAGCAGGGATGGAGCCAGGGTCCTTGGTGCGAGCCGTCTTTGAGTTCTGCCCCAGCGTCTCCGAGGAGCTGCCCATATTCGGGGGAGATGTCATCGAGGTGCTGAGCGTGGTTGACGAGTTCTGGCTGCTGGGAAAGAAAGATGGAGTTACAGGTAAGCAGGTGGCTACACCTTCTGCATTTTTTTATTTAGGATGGACACAGGAGACCAGATGGTCTTTCCCCCTTTAAATCTTTCCCCCTTTAAATCCTTCCCCCTTTAAATCCTTCCCCCTTTAAATCCTTCCCCCTTTAAATCCTTCCCCCTTTAAATCCTTCCCCCTTTAAATCCTTCCCCCTTTAAATCCTTCCCCCCTTTAAATCCTTCCCCCCTTTAAATCCTTCCCCCCTTTAAATCCTTCCCCCCTTTAAATCCTTCCCCCCTTTAAATCCTTCCCCCCTTTAAATCCTTCCCCCCTTTAAATCCTTCCCCCCTTTAAATCCTTCCCCCTTTAAATCCTTCCCCCTTTAAATCCTTCCCCCTTTAAATCCTTCCCCCTTTAAATCCTTCCCCCTTTAAATCCTTCCCCTCAGCACCCGTGTACATGGGCTGTGGCCAACACAGCACCACGGAGTTAAAGCAACCCAGTCGGCCGCTCATTCAAAGAATAGTGATGGATCTCAGAGCCTCGATGACCCTCTTGCTCTTATGAGTGGACCTCCAAAGCCCACAGCATGCGGCAGCATCAGAGCCCCTTTCGAGTTCCCAGTCCTCATAGAGACGCCCTCCAACTGAGGGCTCAGGTTACAAGGAGAGGCTGGATAGACTGGGACCTTTCTCCCTGGAGTGTAGGAGGCTGAAGTGGGGGGGTGGGGGGAGGTGGGGGAATGTTTATAAAACTGAGGGAACTTCACACAGAGAGGGGTGGGAGTGTGGGACAAGCTGCCAGCTGAAGTGTTGAACGTGAACTCAATTTTAAGAGAAATTTGGACAGGTACGTGGATGGAGGGCTATAGACTCGGTGCAGGTCAGTGAATGAGGCAGAAAATGGTTCTGCATAGACTAGAGGTGTTGAAGGGGCCTGTTTTTTTGTTTATAATGTTCTATGGCACAGCAATGGTATTTTCTTAAAATTTGTGGTGGCAGGGAGGGATGGGGGTTGGGGGTGGATTTATCAGGGGACCTGAGGGGCATTTTTCACACAAGAGGGTGCTGGGAATGTGATATGAGCTGCCAGAGATGGCAGTACAGTTATGGCATTTAAAAGACATTTAGGCAGGTGCCCAGATGGGGAAGATTTGGAGGGATATGGGAGGAAAGCAGGCTGGGGTTAGTTCAAGTGGGCAGCTTCTTCAGTGTGGATGAGATGGGCCAAAGGACCTGCTTCTGTGCTGCACAGCTCTCCGATCATCGAATCATTGCCCAGTTTCCGTAATGCTCCAAGAACCTGGTGTGACCAGTTGAGATCATGAAACACTCCAGTCCCGTCGCTGGGTGGAAAGGAAAACGTGGAGAGATCCTGGCTCGGTGTTTGATCTGGGATTCCCTGGACTGACCTGTCCCTTGACCTTTGAGGCAAGGACATTTCACTAACAGATTGTAATCCTGGTCTTGCATGCTGCCTGTTCTTTGTAAGGCCTTTGGAATTTGAATATCATGGTCTCTCTTCTCTCTCTCTCTCCTCCACATCTTCCCCTCCCCCCTTCCTTTCCCCTTTCTCTCCCATCTCCTCATCAACCACCCAACAGGGCAATTCCCCAGCAGTTTTGTGGAGCCCGTCTATGTCCCCAACACCAAGCTGGGCGAGAAGTTGTGCGTCTGTACCAACGATTTCCGTCCCACGGCTGCCTCCGAACTGCCCCTCAAACGTGGTGAGTGTGGAAATATTTTGGTCTCTGAGCACCCCAGGGTGTCAGGATATTGGTGACTTCGACACAAATTTGTTCAATGACTTTGAAATCCTCTCGGGAACAAACTCCAGAACAGCTTTGTCACGCATATTGTACAGTGTACCCGATGAACCCGAAATTCTTAATTGCTGGAGATGAACAGGTACAATAAAAACCCTCCGTATCCGGCACCTCTGGGGATCCAGTAGATGCTAGATAAATGTATATGTCAGTTGCTGGAGTTTGCGTGTTGTGTGGTTGGTGAACTGACCACTAGGGGGTGCCAATTTTAAACTTGGGAAAGTTTTACCTACTTATTTTCTGCAGTTTTTTTTTTGCTGGTTGCTTAAATTCCGAATAACGGGGATTTTACTGCACCTGTAAAGAGAATCTAGAACAGTAAACAAATTAAAAGTGGTGGGGGGGCGATCACAAAAGATCGATAATAAATATTTATAGTAATCCTACGAGTGCAGTTTGTTGTTTTGGAGCAGTCGATGATTCGTGTCACAAGAGGAGGCTTGAGAATCTGAACTCTTTTGGAAAGAGGGAGTTTAACATGAAAGTCTGCAGAAGCTGGGATCATAGTTAAAATGCAGAAAGAACCTCAGCAGATCTCACAGTGCCCTATAGGAGGCAGCGTCTACAGTAATAGTCTGCAGACACTGTGGTTGAAGTAAAAACACGATGCTGGAGAAACTCAACAGGTCAAACAGTGTACTTCATGTAGCAAAGATAAAGATACATAGCCAACATTTTGGCCTTGAGCTCTTTATCAAGCTATGAGCAAAATGTAGGCAGGCGCTTAATCAAAATAGTGAGGTGGGGTGGGGAGCCACAGTCCCACAGGGAGGAGATAATAGGTGGATAAGGGAGTGAGGGCAGACCAGCAAGCAGGGGGAAGGGGAATATCTCTGTAAATGAAGAGGAAAGTGGGTGGAGAGCTAAGGGAAAGAGGACAAAGGGAAAAGGAAGGAGAACAGAGCTCACAGCTCCATAGTGGTGTCTTGTGACCTGTCCGCCCGAGGGTTGGACGGGATTTATCAGTCTGGGGTACCTCCAACGATGCTGCTCTCCCTCAGCGGTGCACAGGAAACATCGGCCTCTAACCTGCGGGACCCCCGCCCCAACCTTGAGGCACGGTTGTAAAATGCTGAGCCTGCCGGCCTCCTGAAGGTACGAGGGCAGGAAGGAAGAAGTGCGTCAGAGAATCATGTATGTGGAGCATGTGCTAGTGTGATTCATGGGCATGTGTCCTGTCACACAGATGCTGAGAAGTTTTTGATTCGACAAGGAGACCTCTTTGTTTATTATGATAATGCTGAATGTGTAATGGGAGCCTCATGCCACTGTCTGTGAAAGGACACAGTGTCCTTTCAGATGCTTTTAGACGCCCCCCTATAGGGCTTTGCCTTCCCCTCTGACCTCTGTCCATGACAATCACGTGGTGTAGTTAATATGCCCCTCACCTCCTGCGTAACCCATGCGTCTTGAGGTCCCTGAGCTGTAATCTTGAATAATTTGGGTGAAGTGAGTGGGCATAAATCTGGCACATGGAGTATAGTGTGGGAAGATGTAATCATGACCACTCTTGCAAGAAAGACAAAAGACTGTTGTCTGACGGTTAACGCAGGGCTATTACAACACCACCGACCTGGGTCCAAATCCCCCGTAACTGAAAAGAGTTTGTACCTTCTCCCCATGGCCTGCGTGGGATTCTTTTGGGTGCAGTTTCCTCCACCCCTCCAAAAACCTACAGGGCTGGTAGGTTAATGGGTGGCACAGGTTTCATGGACCAGAAGAGCCTTCTTCCGTGGCATGTCATTAGAATTAAATGGTGGAAGATTCCAGCACTGTGAAATGTACAAGAGCTTATTGTCACGTACACATGTAGAATGTACAGATGCACTGACATTCTTACTGCAGCCACACAGGGACATAAGATGCACCAACAACAATGTGTTGAAGTACCACAATATTTCCATGACACCGAAAAAGAAGAATATAAAAAAAAAACAAAACGATCTGTAGTTAAATAAAATGAAGATGTGAAAGGTTCAGGGTGTGTTGGTATGTGATGTGCTGATGTTAATTAAGAAAACTAAAAGCAATGGTCCTCAACCCTTTCCACTCACATCCCACTTTAAGTAATCTCTGTGCCATCGATGCTCTGTGATTAGTAAGGGATTGCTTAAGGTGGTATGTGAGTGGGAAGGGAAGGTTGAGTATCACTGCTCTCGACCTGATTGTTACTGAAATATTTTGCTTGAGAAAAATGGTCATTGGCCCATTTCCCTTGGAGCTATGAAACCGTGCACATAACGAGTCCATTAGGTACGATTAAAACAGTGGTTTTCAACTTTTTCTTTCCACTCACATACCACCTCAAGTAATCTCTTACTAACCAGAGAGCACCTATTGGCATAGAGAATACTTAGAGTGGTATGTGAGTGGAAAGAAAAAGGTTGAGAAACACTGATCCAGTGCATCTGGTGCTCCCGTGTGGCCTCTATGTCAAAGAGAATGGGCACAGACTGGGATATGAGTGACTTCGCTCTGTCCACCATAATAGCGTGGATCTCCCAGGGGCCACTCATTTCAGTTCTCCATGCCATTCGCTTGCTGACATCTCTGTCCATTTTCTCATGCACTGCCAGACTGAGACCACCTGCAAATTGGAGGATTAGGTATGTACTTTTTTTTGGGACTATTTTATTTTGCTTTTCAAACACATATCAAATGTACATCTTTTGCATAAATATAGTAAAACAGATTATTTTTACACACAAAATAAAAATCCTTTAAAAATAATACTACAAATTTTCATAAATATTTGTAACAAATATCAAACAGAAAAATAAAATTTCCAAGCAATAAACATTCAAGGCCCCCCCCCAATTACTCCCTTCCCCTTAAAGAAAATAGATGACTACAGGGTCTTTCCATCCACCACTGGAGCTTACAGTCTATTTTACTAAAAAAAATTAAATAGTATAAAATCAAGGGAATATCATAAATTTACAACAGTAATTTATACTTGTGTACCAATATAATTTAAATATGGTTGCCAGGTCTTGAGGAATGTATCATGTTTGTTTTGCAAATTAATAGTGACCTTTTCCATAGGGATACAACTGTCCATTTCTGATATCCATCTTGCCAAAGAGATCGGTGTATTTGACTTCCATGTGACTGGCACACATTTCTTGGCTATTGTCAGTGCAATCTTAGTCAATATTTGATACTCTGTAAGATGATTACAAATATCTATAAAATTCCCCAATTCCGGGTTACCAGGAAAATTAACTCCAGTAATTTTAGTTAAGATTTCCGACACTTCTTGCCAGAAAGAATGACCTTGATACATGACCACACTGATTGAAGAAATGTTCCTTCCTCTATTTCACATTGAAAACAGCTGTCTGATATTTCTGGTTTTGATTGGTGCAATCTTTGCAGAGTCAAATATAATTGATGCAATAAATTATATTGCATCAAACGATACCTCACTTTGATAATCGAAGTTACCCCATCTTTACACCATTCAGCCCAGGATTGTTCCAATATGTTCACTGCCAGATCTGCTTCCCATTGTTCTCTCGACCTATGTATTCCAGACTTTTTCCTATCCATTTGCAGGACATAATAAATTTAGGCATTCTACATATTCATAATGTACGCTCCAATTGACATATGACACATTTCCCCAAGTATCTCTTAGAAAAGCCCTTAGTTGTAAATAACAAAGAAAAGTGCCATTTGGAACACCATAAATTTATTTCATTTGTTCAAATGACATTAAAACCCCGTCTTTGTAGCAGTCAGCAATGTAGCAAATCCCTTTCTGTGACCATATATTTAAAATCCTATTTCCCATTATCACAGGCAACATCGGATTATTACCGAGTGGAGATCTTACAAATATTCCAGTTTTCTTTCCTATATTGTCATTAATATATTGCCAGACCTTTATCCCATGAATCAATATAGGGTTTGAGGTCTTTCTCTTAATTAATTTCCAATTCCATCTATAGATGAAATCTTTCAACAATGTTTCATCCATCTCATGCAGTTCCAAATGCACCCATTTTGGTGAATCATTTTCAAAGAAAAATGCCAAAAATCCCAATTGTGAAGCCAGATAATTTTCTTTTTTAAATCTGGAAGCCTCAATCCCCCTAATTTATAATCCTGCTTCAATTTTTCTAATGCTGTTCTAGGTACTTTCTTAGTAAACCATTGTTTGGTAAATATATTGGTATTGATTGGAACAAATATTGAATCTTTGGCATAATCATTTTAATACAATTAACTTTCCCTATTAACTTTAGGGGCAGGTCCTTCCATTCTTGTCAGTCTTTTTCGATTTTCACCAGCAAAGGGGAGTAATTCAACTTGTATAAGTTATTCAGGTTGTTATCGAGCATAATTCCCAAGTATTTAATCTCTTCATTTTTCCATTTAAGAATACTATTCACTTTAAAACATTCGTCGTCATGATTTGTTGATGGTAAAGTTTCACTTTTATCAATATTTATATTATATCCTAATGCTCTTCCATATTTTGTTAAAATTTCCTGCATTGACCTTTCGGGTTCGGTCATATACAACATCAGCAAACAACTAATTTTGTGTTGGACTCGCCCGACCTCAAAGCCTTTAATTTCAGGATTGCCCCTAATCATTTCGCCATAACAAATAATGCCGGAGAGAGGGGGCAGCCTTGGCTACTCTATCGACTCAACGGAAACATTCCTGATGTTTGACTATTGGTTATTATTTTTGCTTGTGTTTTTTGATATAATGCCCTGATTCAATTAATAAATCCTCATCCAAAAGCTAACTTTTCCAATGTTTTAAACAAGAAAGGCCATTCGAGTCTATCAAATGCTTTTTCTGCATCTAGTGATACTACTATATTGGGGTCCTTCCTTGATTGAGCTAAATATATTATGTTAAATAATCGTGCCAGGTTATTTCATGCTTGTCTACCCTTAACAAATCCTTTATGTCTTTATTAATTTAGGTAAATACTGTCCCAGCCTGCTCACCAGTGCTTTTGCTATTATTTTGTAGTCTGCATTTAAAAGAGATATTAGTCAGTAAGAACAAGTTTTTAAAGAGTCTCTATTCTATTTTGGCAGTACAGTAATTATTGCCATTGAGAAGGAATCTTATAGGGTCTGAGTTTCTACTGCTCGCTCTATTACATTCATGAATAAAGGCATTAGCAAATCTTGAATTTCAGTCGGGAATCCATCCTTGCCCGGAGCTTTGTTAGCTGAAGAGTTCCTAATGCTTTTTCAATTTCCTCCCTAGTAAAATGTAAATCTAATTCCTGTCTGTCCTCATCATACAACTTTGGGAGTCCCACACCATCCAGCAATTTCTCTATTTCAGCCTCATCTCCTGGCGAGTCAGATTTATGTAAATTTTTATAAAATCATTTAAATATTTATTTTATCTCTTTCTGATTATATGTAACTGTATCATTTTCTTTCTGTATAGCATTGATAGCTCTTGCTGATTCTTCAGCCTTCACTTGCCATGAGAATACTTTATGTGCCCCTTCTCCTAATTCGTAGTATTTCTGTGTTGTTTAATATTGTCTTCTCTATTCTTCATGTTTGCAAAATTTTGTATTGAATTTTTTATTTTCCATTATTCTGTATTTATCCTGTTCCCCTGTTCTCTGATATTTTTTTTCTAATTCCCCTATTTCTTTCTCCACCTTATTTATTTCTACATTAAATTTTCTTTTAATCTTTTTTGTAAATGAAATGATTTGTCCTCATAAGTATGCCTTTAATGTATCCCATATTAAAAATCTATTATCTGTCGATCCCAAATTTGTTTCACAAAAACGTTCAATCTGCCGTCTTGTAAATTGTCTAAAATTTCTTCTCTCCTACTCCTGTCGGTCAGGAGGTACATGAGATTGAAAACTGGAACCTCTGGATTCATTTTCTTTCTTGCTATTATCAGACCCTTAAATGAACTCCTCATTGGTAAAGGATGGTGTCCTTGTGTTATTTTCTTGGCTCTATACCCTTACTTTGTCTTTGCCACACTACACCTTACACTCTTTGACTTGGAACATAGAACTGTACAACACAGGAACAGGCTGTTCAGCCAGTGTTCTGTGCCAAACACGATTCCATTTCAAGGCAATATATCTGATTACACTTGTGGAATCAAATGACAATTGTACAACCTGACGAAACAGCGTTTTCCGGTCTTCGGTGCCAAACATGCAGACACAGAACCAAACATAAGCACATAATATTCATATATATAAATAAATATTGACTCAGGATTATGAGTGCCTTGAACAGTTAGTGTGAGCGGTTCTTTTGGTCGTTCAGCATTCTCACTCCCCGTGGGAAGAAGCTGTTCCTCAGCCTGGTGGTGCTGGCTCTGATACTCCTGTATCTCTTCCCCGACGGGAGTGGCTGAACGATGCTGTGTGTAGGGTGGAAGGGGTCCTCAATGATTTTGCACATCCTTGGCTTTTATGACTTGTTTAGCTGTTTCTAGGAAGTGCATAGCCATTAACTGAAAATCAGATACAGAGTGATGGCACGCTGAACTACGTATTCCACTTGAGAAGAAATAATTTACAAAATAAATATCAATTTTGGGTGGAAATATGGAGCCCTTATTTACAATATGTTGGTTTGAAAATTTGAAGAACTCTCTGGAAGCCCGTCCTGTTGATAACCCCCAGCCCCATCTCTATTATTATTAGTATTAAGATTTTATATATTTTCTTGACATTCTCCAAATTCTTTTTTCCTTTTGGTATATTCTGAGGGGGGAAGGTGGGTGGAGGGGATAAGGGTGGGACTTTATATATGTATGTAGAGTTTATACCAATTCTGGCCATTGAAACCTGCACTACCCAATTAACCTACATTTTAGCAGTGTGGGAGGAAACCGGACCACCGGGAGGAAACCGGACCACCTGGAGGAAACCCACGCAGGTCAATGGGAAGAATGTTCAAACTCCTCACGGACAGCGGCGTTTTTGAATCTGGGTCGCTGGCGCAAACCGTGCCGCCCTTTTCATCCGCCGTGGAAGTGATTTAAAAACACTTAACAAAGGATTGGGGAGGAAGTGGGGGTGTTAGGATGTCTCCGAGACCTGCCGTAGGCTTATGGGATAAATGTCCACCCACATCATAAGGCGAGAAGAAAATAACATTGGGATGTTATTTTTTGCACAAATGTTATGCAAGAGAAGTTGATGTGCTTGAGAGCTCGTCATTTCCAAGGATCTACACCAGGTATGAAGGGAAAGCTTTAGAGATGGTGGCTTTACTGAGATGTGGACAATGGGCCCACATCCCACAGAGTGTGTGGGAAGGTGGGATTGGCTGGGAAATCAGTGTGGACAGATTAACCATTTAAATTGATGCTGAGGGTTTAGTACTAATGTCTCCCTCTTTTCTTTCCTCTTGCCACCCCACCCCCCCCCCCCCTTTTCACTCCTTCCCCACCTGTTCTTTCACTTTTACTGCCTCCTCTGTTCCTCTCCTTAATGCCCCTGGTCTCCCCCCTGCCCCATTTTCTGATTCTGCCCCTGCTTTTGAACTATTTCTTTCACTGCCCTTCTCTCCTCAATGCTTCCTGGTTACTTTGTCTCCCTCCCCTCCCCTCCATCTCCTATGTGAGCCCCATCCCTCTGCCTAACCCCTGCCTCTCTATCTTCCGCACCGCCCACTCCACCACTCACTGGCCCTGCCTTATCCTCTCCTTCCTTCTAATCTCTGTACCTGCCATTTTCTCATTGCCTTCTCCCCTTCTCTGCCACCCCTGCTCTTCACTGCCCTCCCTATTTCATTCCCCGGCCCCCTCTTTCCCCCCCCCCACTCTGTCTCCCCCATTCCCCCTCACTGTCCCCTCTGCCACTTTCCCCCTTTCCCTTCCACCTTCCCTTCCACCTCTCTCCCATTATCCTGCAGGTGACGTCATTGTGGTCGAAGGCCCCCTGGATGGGACGTGGCACCGTGGCCGTACCTACTGGGGCACGAGCGGCCTTTTCCCCTCCTCCTGTGCCAGGGAGCTGCGCCTCTCCTCCAGGGCACGTGAGCTGTCCCTCAAGGCCCTGGGCGAACTGCCCCATTACGGCCTGGGCAGGGCTCGGGCCCTGATGGGGCTGTCTGCCCAGCTGCCTGAGGAGCTGGACTTCAATGAGGGAGATGTCATCACCATTGTTGGGTTGCCGGAGCCTGGCTGGTTCGAGGGCGAGCTCGGGGGTAGGAGGGGCATCTTTCCCGAGGGATTTGTTGAGCTGATGGGGCCCTTGCAGAGCCCCGAGGCTGGGGCCAGGGTCCATGAGGGGGAGGCGGAGGGGCCAGTGGAGGTGGAGGCGGAGGGGCCAGTGGAGGTGGAGGTGGCTGAGGACCTTGAGGAATCCACTGGGCCTGGTCTCTATGGCATGGCCATGTATGACTTCCATGCTTTGGAAGCCGAGGAGTTGGACTTTGCCAAGGGGGATCGGATCAGGATCACGGGCACTCTGGAGGATGGCTGGCTCCAGGGGACACTGAGAGGCAGGGCCGGGGTCTTCCCCATCCGCTTCGTCCAGTTGGAGAGTGCTGGGGTCATTTTGGAGGACCAGGACAAAACTGATGGTGTGGACTGCAGGGAGAAGGGAGGCTCCCAACTGGGAGGGTTGGAGGTGATGACCCTGAACCCCTGTGATGGCAGGGGTCCTTCCAGTTTGCCTGCCCATCCCTTGGGTCTCAGGCCAGCCACTGTACCCTGTCTCCCGTCCCTGCCAGCGGTGGCTGAAGGTCCTGAGGTCCTGGCTAAAACATCAGATGGACGGGGCTCCTGGGGTCAGCAGGAATCAGAGGGGTCGGACTACAGGGGTCAGCAGGGGTCAGAGAGGAGGGACTCCTGGGGTCAGCAGGGGTCAGAGGGGAGGGACTCCCGAGGTCATCAGGGTTCGGAGGGGCAGAGTTCCCGGGAGCAGCAGGGATCAGAGGGGTGGGGCTCCTGGGGTCAGCAGGAGTCAGAGGAAAAAGACTCCTGGGGTCAGCAGGGGTCAGAGGGGAGGGACTCCTGGGGTCAGCAGAGGTCAGAGAGGTGGGACTCCCAAGGTCAGCAGGGGTCGGAGGGGCAGGGCTCCCGGGATCAGCAGGGATCAGAGGGACCAGAGTACAGGGGTCAGCAGGGGTCAGAGGAAAGGGACTCCTGGAGTCATCAGGGGTCAGAGGGGAGGGACTCCCGAAGTCATCAAGGGTCAGAAGGGCGGGACTCCCGGGATCAGCAGGGATCAAAGGGGTGGGGCTCCTGCGGTCAGCTGGAGTCAAAGGAAAGAGACTCCTGGGGTCAGCAGGGGTCAGAGGGGAGGGACTCCCGAGGTCAGCAGGGGTCAGAAGGGCATGGCTCCCGGGATCAGCAGGGATCAGAGGGGTGGGGCTCCTGGGGTCAGCAAGGGTCAGAGGGGAGGACGAGTGGCTCCTCATTTTTCACGGAGTCTCCAGGCACGGTGATGCAGAGCAATGGATGGATCCCAGTGCCATTGGCTGAGAACAAGACTCCCATCGCCAGAGGCGACCTGGACACCAAGTGGTCAGAGCAGATTGAGGAGTTTGGCCGCAGCATCCCAGTGACCAGGTCAGAGGTTGCCCAGCCAGTTCGCCGCCATTTCTCCATCTCTGACTTCCACACTGAGCAGGACGTGGCCAGGGGTTCTGGCCAGACATCTGGGGCGGCTCCCCTCCCTGCTAGGCCAGCCCCTCCCCGCCCCTTCTCCCCCACTATCTCCCTTCGCCCCTCCAGGCCTGCACCCCTTCCCCCACCACGCAGACCTGAACCTTACCACCCCAGGTGCCCTCCCAGGCCAGTGGACATGCCTGGCCCTCCGTTGGAGGGGGAAGGGGATTCCGAGCAGGGCTCCTCACCACAGTGGCTGCAGCGCAGGGCACGGGAGCTCGACTGGGACCAGACCTGGCACATCGACAAGACCACGTCCCAGGAGAACCCGCCATCCAGAACAACGGAAGACCCGGACCTGTCCTGGAACATCAGGACACTGGAGGGAGAGTTCCCAACTCCAACAGGTAGGAAAAGACTCCCACTGACATTACTTAGAACATACCCGCACAGTACAGGGCCTTTAGCTCACAAATGTTGCGTCGACCTATGTAAGCCTACTCTACAACAATCTAATACACAAACATGCTGGAGAAACTCAGCAGGTCACACAGCATCAATAAGAATTGAAGTCTAATTCATTAATCCAATTCAAAGTGGTGCATCATGTTCACATGTCCAAAGGTAAATTGGCTAGTATTTTTTCTAATATCAATCCTGTTTGTGACAGATGCAAATCTGATATTGCTGTATTGACACACATTTTAGTCTTGTCTATCCTTAGAAAACTATTAGAAAGATATTTTTAACATCTTTTCAACTATAATCCAGGTGGAGCTATGACCCAATCCAATAAATTTTGGGGTTCTTGACCCAGACTCGGGGAGTTCTTCTGTACTTCTTCAACAGGCTGTGGCCTTCTCTACATTGTTGGCTGGAAGAGCCATCTTATTCAAATGGAAAGACTAGTCCTCCCAACATTGTATCAATGGTTCTCTCATAATGTCCTGTTAAGTTTGGAATAAATTTTGATTCATCAGTGAAATTTGAAGATACACGGCGACCTTTTATGTCTTACTTTCAGATCATGTAAATGATTTTAATGTGATTAGATGTATTTACCCTTCTGGATGAGAAATAGTCTTACCTTTGTTTTTTGATTAACTGTAGGAACCAAAAACTACAAAATATATGTAACCCTCAGGATAAGATGCTCACAGATATTTTTTGGTTTTTAATCTTTTTAATAAGAGTAAGTGAGTTGGGTTTTTATATAATACTTTGGAATTTTTTTCCTCCCACCCATTGCAGTGAAGGGGAAAAGTCTGTTTGGCACACACACACACACACACACACACACACACACACACACACACACACACACACACACACACACACACACACACACACACTTCAGTTTCATTCCCTTTTCATTGTATTGTATTTCGTATAAAAAAAGAAGACTTGAAGGGTAACCAATGTTTCAGGCCTGAGCCTTTCATCCAGAAATTCCCAAACGATTGGTTACCTTTCACTTCCTCTAGACGCTGCGTGACCTGCTGAGTTTCTCCATCATTGCACTCGACCCCAGTATCTGCAGACTTTTTGTTTAACTCCACAACAATATTAGTCTTCCCTAATCCTTTTTTTTCTTGCATCCATGTGCCTGTCTCCAAGATTTTTAAATGTCCCTATTTTACCAGCTTCCACCACCGCCCCCAGCAATACATTGCAGAAACCCACAACTCTATGGGGGGGGGAGAAACTACCCTGAAATGTTCCTTCCTCCCCTCACCTTGTACAGATATCCTCTAGTGTTGGCAATTGTCACCTCAGGAAAAGAGTGCTGGCTGTCCATCTTATCTAAGTCCCTCAAAATCTTAACTACCTCGATTGAGTCACCTCTCTTCCTTCATCCCTCTGACATCCTTCTTGATCAGGACAACCCCGTTGCCAGCCAACATGGTGATCATTCCTTCCCCTCCACCCCCTCCCAACCACCAGAACACAGTGAATAAACCATCCACAGGATCTGTGCTCAATCTGGAATCCTCAAAGCTGGGAGCTGAATCTCTGAATATATTTTTTGCAGCAGTGGACAGGACATGGGCAAAGGCACAACCCTTCAGCCCAACTCTTCCCTGCTGACCAAGTTGGCATTCTGGGTGGGTCCCATTTTCCTGCACTTGGACCATAACCTTCTCTGCCCTTTCTGTCTATCCGTCAGCCCAGAGTGGCATAGCAATATGCCCTTCAGCCCATCATGGGTGTTCTAGGAGCACTGCGTGCAGCTCTGCTCTCCTTGCTTGAGAAAAGATGTACTGGCTTTGGAGGCAGTGCAGTGGAGATTCACCAGGTTGATTCCAGAGTTACCCTATGAAGGGAGTGACCGCCCTGAGACTAAAACTTGCTGGAATTAAGAAGAATGAGAGGGGATCTCTTAGAAATGCAAAATGGAGGATAGATAAGGTAGAGGCAGGAACGTTGTTTCCATTGGGAGGTGAGACTAGAAGTAGGGGACACAGCCTCAGGATTCGGGGGAGTGGATTTATGACAGAGATGAGGAGGAACTGCTTCTCGCAGAGGGTGGTGAATCTGTGGAATTCATTGCTCAGGAAAGCAGTGGAAGCTGCTTCTTTGAATGTCATTCAATAGCTTTTTTAATTAAATTTTTTTTAGACATACAGCATGGTAACAGGCCCTTCCATCCCACGATCATGTCCAACCCAAGTACACCCAATTAACTTACAAATCCACCCACCCCCCCCACCCCACCCCAACCCCAGCCCATATGTTGTGAAAGGTGGGAGGAAACAGGGAAACCCACACAGTCACAGAGTCCTTACAGAT